>NW_027790754.1:0-286 GCF_054177405.1 Leptonychotes weddellii | reverse complement strand
GGGGGGTCTGCTTCTCCCTCTGACCCTCTTCCCTCTCGTGCTCTCTGTCTCTCATTCTCTCTCTCAAATAAATAAATAAAATCTTTAAAAAAAAAAAAAAAGAATGCTTAACATGAGATCTGCTCTCTTGATAAATTAAGTGTATGAGTTAGCCTTCTTAACGGTAGGTAGTGTGTTGTAGAGCTGGTCTCCAGAAGTTACTCATCGTGCCTGACTGAAACTTTACCCCCGTTGAACATCTCCCCATTTCTCCCTCCCCCAGCCCCCGGCAGCCTCCGTTCTCCTT
>NW_027790753.1:0-286 GCF_054177405.1 Leptonychotes weddellii | reverse complement strand
AGAATTTAAAAAATTTAAATACTGTATTAGACAGTCAAGAAAAGGTGAAAAGGTTATAATCTTAAAAGTAAAGTTGGAAGATTTCCTAAAATAGGAAAGAAAGTGACTTCCTTTTTTATTCGGTGAGCAGTGTGTACTGAAAGTTGGTTTAAAAAACATTTCCATTAACTATTTTTATTTAAAATAAGCATTTGAGGGAAGTTACCAAGGCAGCTCTTTTCTTCAAAAGTAGTAACCTGTTCCTCTTTGGAATACCACATTTTGGGCCATGTTAGTACCCAGGATT
>NW_027790752.1:0-286 GCF_054177405.1 Leptonychotes weddellii | reverse complement strand
TAATATTCCATTGTGTATATATACCACATCTTCTTTATCCATTCATCTGTCGATGGACATCTTGGCGCTTTCCCTAGTTTGGCTATTGTGCACATTACTGCTATAAACATCGGGGTGCACATACAAGGGGCACATTCTTATTTTCCTTGTGAGTTTATGTTCTGTAGGCATATTATTATTATTATTATTATTATTATTATTATTACTATTTTTGCACTTACCCTTCATTCTGGTAGTTCTCTGTTTGCCTCCCTGCCTCCCACCCACCACCTCCCATCCATATCAT
>NW_027790751.1:0-286 GCF_054177405.1 Leptonychotes weddellii | reverse complement strand
TGATGCTGTGTTCACCTAGTGGAATGACAACAGCTGATCCTCAAATACAGGTTAACACAGGATGGAATGTCATTGAACTTAATACTGAGCAAATCTCCCAAACATGAAAGAGGACAGAAATATGGCACCATTTATATAAATTATAAAAAGAGAGAAAATAATTTATACTATTAGAAGTGAGAAAGGCAAACTGGACCATCTCCTTACACCACACACAAAAATAGACTCCAAATGGTTGAAAGACCTCAATGTGAGACAGGAGTCCATCCAAATCCTAAAGGAGAAC
>NW_027790750.1:0-3281 GCF_054177405.1 Leptonychotes weddellii | reverse complement strand
ACTTGGATACCAGCCCTTTATCTGTAGAGTCATTTGCAAATATCTTTTCCCATTTCATGGGTTGCCTCTTAATTTTGTTGACTGTTTCCTTTGCTGTGCAGAAGCTTTTTATCTTGATGAAGTCCCAAAAGTTCATTTTTGCTTTTGTTTCCCTTGCCTTTAGAGATATGTCTTCAAAGAAGTTGCTGTGGTCAATGTTGAAAAGGTTACTGCCTATGTTTTCCTCTGGGATTTTGATGGATTCCTGTCTCACATTGAGGTCTTTCATCCATTTTGAGTTTATCTTTGTGTATGGTGTAAGAGAATGGTCCAGTTTCATTCTTCTGTAAACAGCTGTCCAATTTTCCCAGCACCATTTATTGAAGAGACTGTCTTTTTCCCATTGGATATTCTTTCCTGCTTTGTCAAAGATTAGTTGACCATAGAGTTGAGGGTCCATTTCTGGGGTCTCTATTCTGTTTCATTGATCTATGGGTCTGTTTTTGTGTCTTGATGATCACAGCTTTGTAATATAGCTTGAAGTCAGGCATTGTGATGCCCCCAGCTTCAGTTTTCTTTTCCAACATTCTGCTGGCGATTCGGGGTCTTTTCTGGTTCCATACAAATTTTAGGATTGTTTGTTCCAGCTCTGTGAAAAATGTCAATGGCATTTTCATAGGGATTGCATTGAAAGTAGATTGTTCTGGGAAGCATAGACATTTTAACAATGTTTATTCTTCCAATCCATGAGCATGGAATGTTTTTCCAACTTTGTGTCTTCCTCAATTTCTGTCATAAGTGTTCTGTAGTTTCTAGATATAGATCCTTTACCTCTTTGGTCAGGTTTATTCCTAGGTATCTTATGGTCTTTTGGTGCTATTGTAAATGGAATTGATTCCAGAATTTGAGAAGCCCTATTCCATAGTCCACATTTTTGCTTCTGTGTTTCTGCAGTTGCTGCATGTTCTAATCCTCTTACTTTTCTCAGATGACCATGGAATATGAGGAATGACTTGCAAGTTTTGCATGTGGCTTCATGAAAATATTACCAGAAGAGCTTGAGCGGGTTGACCGGTTGAGTATGTATATGTCTTTGCAGACTGATGTGCTGTTGCCTCACCTCTGTGGCCTGTGACTACATCTTCCAAGTCCTTCTGTGCAACAAATCCCTGTCCCTTCTTGATCTGGGGTCAAATTTCCTGGAAGATAATGGAGTGGCATCTCTTGGTGAGGCACTGAAGCATCCAAACTACAATATTGAGCAGTTGTGGTATGTCTGGCTATGATTTGCTTGAATGTCAGAGTTCCTTTTTTTGGATATCAGATCCTGGGAAGGAAATGGGAAGGGGTAAAATCACGGGGTCTGCTGAAAGAAAGCAAGGCTGAACGTTGACCCCGCCTGATACTTGTGGGAGTGTCCAGTGGCGCTGACGGGTGTGAGCTTGACCAAAGAGCTTGACAGGACTTGGTAGGACATGCTACTCTGAAGTAGAGTCTCTGGCCTCCAGAAGACCAGTAATGGAGTCCCAAGTGCCCTGGGCTAGCTGGGTGAATTGTGAGGTGCCTCACCTCTCCTCCAGTGTGACATAAGGATAATAGCATTTCCCACGTCAAAGAATCGAGGTGACCAGTTGGAATAGCATATGTAAAGTACTATTACCAATGGCTTGCCCAAAACAAGCACTCAGTAAATGATGGCAGAAGGCATATAGCATAGATATCATTCACGGCTTCTCCTGGGCACTGGAAACTCTTCTGGGTAGATAAGATGAATTGGTAAATGAAATGCTCCAGTATCTCTGTTTCCATGGATGTCAGTTTTATGGAGTGTCACACGCACTCACACACACACAAGTGTGGGCTGCAAGTATGTGTGTATATATCATGGTTTCTTGATCTTAGCACTATTGACATTTTGGCTTTGATCATTCTTTGTTGTGGGGAGCGGCTGCCCTGTGCTTTGTAGGGTGTTTAACACCATCTCTGGCTCGTACCCACTAGATGTCAGTAGTACCCTCTCTCCCAGTGTGGCAGACCCAAATTACAGGCATTGCTTGATGTCCGCTGGGGCGGGGAGGAGCGACAAAAGTCATTCCTGTTTGAGAACCGCAGAGACGCATACCCACACATGTGTAGATGTCAGACACATACAGACACACATGTGTGTATATGTGTGTCTGTGTGCTTATACACACATGTGTGCACATACCAGACTCATGAATATATGTACACGTATGTTAGCAGGTGGTAAGTACTGTGGGGAGCTCAGAGGTAGGACACAGACTGGGGACGTAAGTCTCTATAAAATATTCAGGGAGGTCCTCACCAAAGGTGACATTTGTGCAGAGATTTGGAGTAGGTGAAGGAGTAACCCCACTGATATTTGGGCAGGAGTGTTGCAATCAGTGAGAACGGGACCCGAGGCCGCGGGGGGAGCAGAGACAGGTGGCAGAATTGCAGTCCAGCATGTTGGGCAGGAAGGTAGAGGCCTGTGAAGTCATGGAACCATCACCATCACCATCTCAGAAGTACTTGGGTACTTCTTTCTTCATATGAATAAATGAAAACAAGCCAAGCCCTGCGAGGTGGGACCTCATGATTGTGTTTGTTGGTGTGTATTTCCCCCCAGGTTGGTGGATTTTTGCCTCACTTCTCTCTGTTGTAAGGACCTCTCTGCTGTTCTTGTTTGCAATGAAAAACTAAAGACCCTGAAACTAGGGAGCAATGACATCCAAGACGCAGATGTCGAGCAGTTATGTGAAGCTCTGAAGCATCCGGACTGTAGAGAATCTTGGGTGAGTGTCCACTGATTGCCTTTATGAGAAGGCGTACCTATTTCAAGAATAGGAAAACCTCAAGGATTGGTGGTACGTAAAGGAAGCAAGTTTAAGAACAAGTGTGTCCTGAACGATGTGATAGTAAAATGCTATCCCATGAAGCCAGAGCTTGCTCAACTTTGACTCTATTGACATTTGGGACTGGGTGGTTCTTTGCTGTGGTGGGGAAGGGGGTCTCGTCCTGCTCATTGTACGATATCCAGCTGCATCCCTGGCTTGTCTCTATCCATGAGATGCCAGTTTTACTCCCCAGGTGTGTCAAATGTCTCTAGATATTGCCACATGTCCCCCAGGGGACACAGTGGCCTTGGTTGAAAAACACTAGACTAGGGGCGCCTGGGTGGCTCAGTCGGTTGGGCGACTGCCTTCGGCTCAGGGCATGATCCTGGAGTCCCAGGATCGAGTCCCGCATCGGGCTCCCTGCTCGGCAGGGAGTCTGCTTCTCCCTCTGACCCTCCCCCCTCT
>NW_027790749.1:0-13756 GCF_054177405.1 Leptonychotes weddellii | reverse complement strand
GGGCGCCTGGGTGGCTCAGTTGGTTAAGTGACTGCCTTCGGCTCAGGTCATGATCCCAGGGTCCTGGGATCGAGTCCCACATCGGGCTCCCGGCTCAGCAGGAAGCCTGCTTCTCCCTCTCCCACTCCCCCTGCTTGTGTTCCTGCTCTCGCTGTCTCTGTCTCTGTCAAATAAATAAATAAAATCTTTAAAAAAAAAAAATACTTTTGGCCACATATATGGTTTTCTTCATTTAACATTGGAATCTTTTTCATTCACAGAGCTGCTCAAGAAAAGGAAGAAAGACGTTCTCTTCCTCAGTTTTAGGGATTTCATGTTCATCCTTAGAGCTATGCATAGCTTCTTTCCAATAACCTCAGATTTAGAATGATTAAAAGTTTCACATCATTTAATCATTCAAGCCCCATATGGTTTAGATGATCTTCTCAAAAAGCACATACAAATGTAGCATTGACAGTTTGTGTAACTGAAGTTAGAACATTTATCTGAGTCTGGAAAATGTGTTGTTGGAAATAGAGCATTAAAAGTGCGTTTTCAATTGTTTGCTGCTTTTACTTTTTTAAAAAAGATTTTATTATTTTATTGATTGATTATTGATTGATTGATTATTAAGATTTTATTTGATTGATTTGAGAGAGAGAAAGTGAGAGAGAGAGCAGGGGGAGGAACAGAGGGAGAGGGACAAGCGGACTCCATGCTTGGCACCGAGCCCCATGCGGGACCCACCACCCTGAGATCACGGTGCAAGCCGAAATCAAGAGTGGGACTCTTAACTGACTGAGCCACCCAGGAATCCTTGTTTGCTGCTTTTAACACATTATTAGAAAACAAGACTATTCAAAAATCAGTCTTCAAGCAGAAATAGAAGGAACAAGAGATTAAGAACAGGGAAAAGAGATTGAAGACCTATGTTTTCTTGTACATGTAGCAAATATATCAGAAATGCACTGTTTTTGGGACAGTGTAATTGACAAAGAAAGAAAACTTTATGCTATAAACTAACCAAATATTGAAGTGGCTTGCAAAGCTCTGTATTACCCAAGGGGGATAAACTTACCAGTGTCCATTCAGTAATGGAAACTAATAATAAATGAAATTTCTTACAGAGATCAGAATCAGAATCCATTCGAAGACTTTTCCTATGGCAAGGATTCTTCATACCTGTCTCACATGTCATCATGTTATGCATCATTGACTTCTGTGTGTTTCCCACTCTTTCACTCTTTGCAATTGATTTATCCTTTCTACTATTTATGAACATTTGAGTTGTTCCAAACAGTGCTACCCTGGACATCCTTGCCACATACCTTTGATCAGATGGGGAATATTGGGTATATATCTTGGACTAGAGCATATGAATATATTTTACCATAATTGATAATGCCCAGTGTTTCAAAGTATGTTCCTGTCATTCCACATCTTGAACTATACTTTATGTTGTCTGTCTTTTTCAGTCTTCACCTGTGTGTGTGATGTATAGTGGCATCTCACTGTGGTTTTAATTGACATTTCCCAGAAAATTAATGTGATTGTGCACCTTTGTATGTAATTAGGATATCTTCTTTTGTGCAATGCACTGTATGAGTTTCCAGTTATTTCATATCCTCTCATTATGTGGCATTTTCTACCATTTTTGTTTTGGCCATTCAGGTGGTATGTAATGTATTTCATTGTGGCTTTAATTTACATCTCCCAGGAGAATGGCAAAGTGGGACACGTTAAAGTTTTTGGCCATTTGAATGTCCTCTGTAAAGTTCCTATTCAAGACTTTACCCATTTTGTCAATATTGAATTTTCTCCCTCTTATTTATTTGTAGGAGTATTTTGTATAGAAATGGATTCTGTAATTAAAAACTTTCCCACAAAGAAAACTCTAGTCACATATATCTTCACAGTTAAGAGAGGACTAACATCAATCTTGTGTAAACACTTTCAGAGAAGAAAAAGACCACTTCCCAACTTGTTTTGTGAGGCTAGCATTACTTTGATACCAAAGTATCTGAGAACAACTATACAAGAAAGAAAAAATTAAAGGCCATTTTCTTGTGAACTTATAAGAGGCAAAAGTCCTACATAAGATATTAACCAATCAAATCCAGCAACATATAAAAAAGATGTTATATCATCATTAAGTTAGGTATATTCATAGAATGTACCATTAAAATAACATTTGCATATCAATCAATAGAAACCACCATATTAAAGGAGAAAAAGTCATATAATTATTTCAAGAGGTGCAGGAAAAAATTATTTAATTCCTAACAAATTGGGAATCGAAAACTTGGCCTAACTGATATTTTTAGAGCACTCTACCTAATAAGCAGAATACACATTCTTTTCAAATGTATGTGGAACATTCACCAATATAGACCATTGCAGAACCACACAATGAGTCTCCATAAATTTCAAAGAATTCGTATGACACAGAGTATGTTCTTTGACTAAAACAGAATTGAATCAGAATTCAATAATAGGTATCTGTAAAATCCGCAAATATTTGTAGATTAAACAACCCGTTTCTAAATAACACATTGATCAAAGAGGAAATCATGAGGAAAACTAAAAAATTTTTTTTGAAATGAGTTAAAATAAGAAACACAACATATCAAAATTTATGAGATGCAGCTAAAGTTTTATACACACACACACACACACACACACACACACCCAAACACGCACATGCACAATGATCTAAGCTGCCATCCTAAGAAACTTTTAAGAGGAAGTAAAAATTAACAGAAAAGCAAAAGAAAAACTAAACCCTAAGTAAGTAAGAGCAAGGAAATAACTAAGGTGAAAGTAGAAATTAAGGATATAGACAACAGAAAACATTAGAGAAATTTAATAAAACCCCCCAAAAAGTTTCTATTAAAAGAACAATAAAATTGATAAAAATCTAAGTTAAGAAAAAACAGAGAAAGCACAGATGATTAATATTAGGAATTAAAAAGACATAACTACAGGTCTTAGAGACATTAAAAGAAAATTAAGGGAATATAATGAAAAACACTTTATGTCCAAATACAAAAACAGGCACAATTAAATGATCAACTCAGTTTATGAAAGAAAATCATTTGACAAATTCAATACCCACTCATCATAAAATGTCTCAGCCAAGCTAACAATAATAGGAAATTAATAGGATAAAGGGTGCCTTTAAAAAAAAAACCCAAACATAACTTCCATCTTAATGGTAAAGACTGAGTGCCTTTCCTTTAAAACTGAGGAAAAAGTCAAAGATGTCTGCTCTTATGACTTCTAGTCACTATCAGTTCCCTTAAGAAAAGCATTTACAAAAGCATCAAAATCATGAAAAACTTAGGTATAAATTTTTTTTTTTGATGGATGGTAGTTCTACTTTTAATTGTTTTGAGGAACCTGTATACTATTCTCCATAATGACTGTACCAATTTACCTACCCATCATTAGTATACATCGGATCCCTTTATTCCACATCCTCACCAACATTTCTCTTTTTTTTGCATTTTTTAATTCTATTATGTTAATCACCATACATGACATCATTAGTTTTTGATGTCGTGTTCCATGATTCATTGTTTGCTTATAACACCCAGTGCTCCATTCAATATGTGCCCTCTTTAATACCCATAAATTTAACAGAATATATGAAAGACCTATACACTTACAACTATAAAATTTTGATAAGGTAAATAGAGATCTAAGGAATTGGAGTGATATACCTTATATGTGGATTAGATGACTCAGTATTGTTTAGATGTCAGTTATTCCAAAATTGATCTGTATTTTTAGGGTTATCCCAATCAAAATCCAAGCAGCCTTATTTTTACCCTGTGAATTAGTGAGCTGATCCTAAACATTTTTATGGAAAAGTAAAGGACCTAGACTTACTATGATAATTTTGAAAAAGAATACAAAGTTTGAGGACTTCACTACCTGCTTTCTAAACTTATCATAAAGCTACAGTAATTAAAACAGTGCAATATTGATATGAGGAGTGTGCATGTAGAATGATAAGATAGAATAGAGTGTCCACAAAAAGACTCACACACATATATGCTCAGTTAGTTTTTAAAAAGGTACCAAGATAATTTAACAGGTAAAAATAATCTTTTCAGCAACTGGTGCTGAAACTCTAGGATATACTTAAGAAAAAAATAAACTTTGACCAAATTCTCATATCACAGTTCCAACATAAAAGGGATCATAGACTTAAAGGTAAACACTAACCTATAAATGCCTATAAGAAAACATATAAAAAATCTTGCTAACCTGTGGGTAAGCAAGTATTACTATGCATAAAGCACTGATCATATAAGAAAAGAAAGGTCATCAAAGTTAAAATGTCTGCTCTTTTAAAGAAACCATTAACACCACACATCCATTACAGTACCTAAATTCAAAAGGTGGACAGTTCCAAATGATGGCCAGCATGAGGAGAAAGCAGAACTTTTTTTTTTTATTTTAAAGATTTTATTTATTTATTTGCGAGAAAGCGAAAGCGAGAGGGATCACAGAGGGAGAAGCCGACTTGCTGCTGAGCAGAGAGCCCGAAGTGGGGCTCAATCCCAGGACCGGGGGATTATGACTCAAGCTGAAGGCAATTGCTTAACAGACTGAGCCACCCAGGCGCCCCAAAACAGAACTTTCATATATTGCTGGTAAGAGTGTAAAATTTGTGCAACTACTTTGGAGAACTGTTCAGCAGTTTCTGATAAAATTAAATGTATACTTAGCATGAAACATAGCAGTTCTATTCCAGGAGGCAGTGAAGAGAACAGAAAACATGTCCTCTTAAAGATTTGTACATGAGTGTTAACAGCAACTTTATTCATAACTCCAAATTGGAAACTCCTCAAACGTCTACCATCAGATGAGTGGATAAAACTATGAATGAGGGGTGAATGGGTGGCTCCGTTGGTTGGGCATCTGACTCGATTTCTGCTCAGGTCATGATCTCGGGGTCATGAGATCAAGCCCTGAGTTCAGCTCTGCGCTCAGCAGGGAGCCTGCTTGAGATTCTTTCTCTCTCTGTCCCTTTCCACACTGTCTAAAATAAATAAATAAATCTTTAAAAAAATATGGATGAAATTTTATGGTGTATCCATATATTGGGATACTACTCTGCAATAAAGATGGAAAAAAACTAATGATACACACAATAGCTTGAGTGAATATGCAGAACAAAAGAAGATAGGCATGAAAGAACACTTACAGTATGATTTCACAAATGTGAAATTATAGAAGAGGCAAAACTAATCGATTGTGACTAAAAGCTGGTGATTGCCTGGGGCTGTGGGTGGGTAGGGTTTAACTATACAGGGACATGAGGGAAGGTTTTGGGTGGAGAGTGAAATATTTTAATTGTGATGGTAACTATATGAATGTTTACATTTGTGTAAACTCATTGTGCTATAGACTTAAAAAAGAAGGATTTTCTCCTCTGTTAAATATATAAAATATTTGCAAAATTAAAACTATAAAATGTATATCTTAAACAATCACAGTGAGACATTACAACGTGTCCAGTAGAATGGTTCAAATTAAATTAAAAATTTTATTTAACGATATCAAGTGTTAGGAAGTATGTAGAGTGACTATAACACACACATTGCTGATGAATGTAGATTGCTAATCCCCTTTGGAAAAGTCTTCGTTAGTACTTACTGAGAATGGACATTTTATACCTATGACCTGTCTGAGTTTATATCCAAGATACATACAACTGTTTGTTAATCTCTGGACATGTACAAGAATATTTATAACAGCATTATTTGCAATATCCCTCAAGTGGAAGCAATTTAAATATCAATAGCAAAGCATTAAAATTAATTATGAGCAAAATACTGGTACTACCTGGATGGATCTCACAGACAAAATGTTGAGCTTCAGCAGCTAAACACAAAGGATATGATTCCATTTATAAAAGCTCAAAAAGAGGCAAAATTAAGCCATGGTGATAGAAGTCAGAGTCATGGCTACTATTGGTAGTTCAGTAGTATGATGGGTTCCTGGAGTGTTATTAATGGTCTATTTTTTGATATGAGTATTTATTACTAGGGTTTATTTTTAAAAATTCATGAAGTTGTATAATTGTGATTTTTGCACTATTCTGTAAATATAATACTTAAAGTGTCTCAATTTTTTAAAAAATCAGATCATGTTGTTCTTTAACTGCTCTAATGGTTTCCCACCATACTCCCAATCAAATCTCACATCACTACTCCCTAAGCTCCCTAAGCTCCCTGGCCACACTGACCCTTTTTCTCTTCCTTGAACAAAGAATCAAACAAATTCATTCTTATGCCTTTTCACTTGAAGTTCCCTCTGCCTGGAACACTATCTTCCAAAATGGTAACCTAGTTTGCTTTTTATTGACATTCAGGTCTTGAATTCTAAAAGCAGTTCTTCTGTCACTTTATTTAGAACCATACATTTTTTTTTCAGTATAATTCTCACATCTAAAATCCTCTATTTCATGACTTAGTTTCTGGTTCCCCTAGTTAGAATGCAACATCCGTGCTTGCAGCAACTTTGATTGTCTTGCTCTCTGCTGTATATCCTCAGTGACTAGAATCCTGCCAGACAGGCAGAAAAATGTTCAGCAAATAACTGGAACATGAATAAACTTAAAGATGAATGAGGGAATGAATGAATGAATGAATGAGTTGACAAATGTATTGCATAGAAATTAATGACTGTTGATTAAATCTGAGATGTCTTTATGGAACTACATTAAACATGGGAAAGTGTTAGCAAGTTTCGTTTTTCTTCTACGCCTTTAATGAGATTATTGAAATATAGCCCAGGGAAAGGGCCTTGAGAATGATGATTTCAGCAGCTTATGCAAACATTCCAAATAACATAACATTAAATTATTATTTCCATATTGATGCTCAAGCTTCTGTTATCCTATATTGTTACTGCTGAAGCTTCAAAGATGAATAATTTTGTATAATGATTATATGGTACAGTAAAGCCTGAACAGTATGAACATGTATTTTTGTTAATATACTAAATGTATATTCTAAGCAAATTATTCATAAAACATATAAACATATCATATTTTTTAATAGCAAAAGTAGCTTATTATCTGATTTGCTTTGTTCATTTTCTAAAGAGTTCCAGGTACAGGGGCACTTGAGTGCTTTTTGATGATGATGATAGTTTACTGAAATTTTTTATACATAACATTTTTCAGCACATATGTTCTCTTTTATTCTTGCTAAATTTTGCCATTTGTAATTTTTCATTTTCCCAGTTTGAACTATTATTTGGTTTACAACTCATGAGAATGTTTTATCTTTAACCTTACAGTAGGGTGGTCTAATACTTATGTTCCCTCAGCATCTCATATTAGAGTCAATAAATTGTGAATAACAGCAAGCTCTATACAAAATTTAGCAAATGTTCATGAAAGGTCATACTCTCAAGGCTAAATAAATAGAAGTGTTCTATTGTAATTAAAATTAGACATCTTTTGCATAGCATACTCTAAATAGCTTATTATGCTGCTAATTAAGACAGAAGTTCAGTCACAGAAACCAGGGTATATTATTCGAAAAACATATTTGGGGCCCCAGGCTGGCTCAGTTGGTGGAGCATGCAGCTCTTGATCTTGGGGTTGTGAGTTCGAGCCCCATTTTGGGTGTAGAGATTACTTAAATAAAATTAAAAAAAGAAAGATTTATTTGGAGTATAGTTCATGGGAAATAATACTATAATTATCTTAGTGTCATTCTATGTCTTTGAAATAATTATTTCTAAGATTTGTGTTCTTTATGGCCTCAAGAAATCAGTTACTAGGAATTTACAGGGTTTTCCTAGCAATGTCTAAGTGGGGAGAAAAAATTTAGGTATTAAACATTTGTGCAGACATTTCACTTGATCCCGACCACAATAGATAGTAAATATTTAGCTTATTAATTATGGTTATTTTTAAAGTCTTTGCCAGTTTTGATATGATTTCTGGGATTGATTCTATTAGCACTTTTTCAGGAACTTTTCCTGCTTCTTTGTATATCTAGCTTTTTTTTTTTTTTTTCATAGAACGCCAAATATTTTAGAGGATTTTGGGAGCTCTTGATTATGTTATCATTCTCTTAGGAATGTTATATCTTTTTGGTGATCACCACAATTCTAATGACATTGTACCTATAATCAACAATAATGTATTTTGCATTTAAAATTTTGTTGAGGGTACATCTCACATTAAGTGTTCCTACCACAATAAATGAAATAAAAATAAAAGACTTAGTTTTAATCTTTGTTAGAGTGGGTCTATTTCTGTTTTGCCTGTTTTCTTAGGACATCATCTTTAGTCTAGAGCATAGCTTTTCTGAGGTGTTAGTGGAAAATCTGCTGTTTTCATGAAGGTCTTCTCCCTTTGGATGAGCTCAGGCTCCAGTGTCTCCCCAGTATTGTGTGATCTCTGAAATTTTGGCTACCTTTCCAGGCTCTTGATGGTATTCTCTTCTTGGCTTCCAGAATCTCACTCTGAGTATGCTTGACTTACGAGCTGGCCAAGAACCCAAAAGTGGACTTTATACATAGATTTTTAGAACTCTTTTTCTATAGTTCTCTCTTCTCCAGTTCTTTATCCACCAAGTTCTAGCTGCCTTTATGGCCCCTCCATCTAGTGAGTCCACAGCTCTCCTTGGACTCTATTAATCTGTGTTATGATTTGGAAAATACCTTTAGACAACCAACCACCTCCTCTTGTAATTTATATCTGTTTTCTTGTTGTTTTGCTACCATTATATCCTATAATATTTTCTGTCACCTAAAGAGGCAAGCTATGTCTAACTGTGTCACGAACTCTAGATCCATTTACTTTGAGTTTTCATGTCAATGAGTTCAGCCCTTACCCCCAGACTCTGCAATATCCATCCTATCTATCGTAAGGCCTTAAAACTTTAATAACCTCGGGCTTCAGTATTGCTACAGATTAGCATTTGATTTCTAAAACAAATTTTTACTACAATACCTTTGTCAAAAAAATGCTGTTCATTCATCCAGATTCCTTTGTGTAATGTGACCCTGTGTTGTGTATGTTCCCAGCTTCTGAAATATTAGCATTATACATTTTGACTGAAGCCACTTGGGCTAAGACAAAACCAGTCTTTCTTCTGCTGGGAGGGTATCAACATGTGTTCAACCTCAAAGGTCCTTTCTTAGCAGGCAGGGATGTTTTTCTGTTGAGTTAACTTGAACACTACCTCTGAAACTATGTAACAACAGATTTAAGGGATTTCAGAGCTCTTCCCTGAAGGCAGGTGAAGATACATACCTCTTACTGTCATTTATCCTGTTTCTAAAATGGTCAGTTTCATAAACGGTTGTATTCAATCCCAAATTTGTCCAATATATTGTACAAAATGGAATGAAAAGAGAGAAGAATTGGTATACAATAAAATGTGAAGACTCCCAGCAACTTAGTCCTCTAAAATAAGTGGGAAATTGGGGTTTTTTTCAGTGTCTGAAAGATTTCCCTTTATAGGTCTGCTGAGTTGTATTTTGTCAACTCCTATTAAATTGTGTTGTCATAGATACCTATGAATCATATAAAATATAGAAAGACTTTATTTCAGCTTTTATAAGCTTCTGCAAACAAGGGGGAAAAGGATTTAGAATCTCTGATTTTAGTGAGACGATTCAATTTCTTTTTTGTTGCTTTTTTAAGTTCTTTGTGTTATGTCTAGGCATATTAAAGATGTCTCGAGGGACTTTGGGTATGGGTGAATAGTCTTTTTTTCTCCTAACATGTGTGAGTAAAGATCTGATTGTTTTTGAGTGTTTGATGAGGTTTCACTGACTACCCAATGCAATGTCCTTCCAGTCAAAAATACACAGCTGGTATGTGTTTGTGTGTATGTGTTGATTTCTCCACCTCAGTTGAAATACACCCAAATGGTAATTTAATGTATATGGCCCTAGCTACAGTATGTGTAAGGACTTCATTAATGGTTCCTAAATATGGAAAAATAAAGTGAGACTGGGACTGGGGAGACTAACTCAGTGGCACTCCTGAGAGGTAGCAGTAGTTCATATCACAGCATCTAAGAGTTGATAGTAGAAAATGTAAGCCTTTATAAGTGAGATCAATGTAGAGAAGAGCGTGCTTTCAGAAATGTCTAAGCAGTTGCAGTGCTCAGTCAAGTGGATAACCATATTTGAAGAAGGCTCATTTGTTTTAGAGCTAAACTGAGTACTTTGTGGGGTTATAGGAAGAGAAAGTTGGAAAGACTGTGTGTGTTATGAGTGTCCAAGTTAGGCAAGTCTGTGTTTAGGGCATGTTTCTAGGGCTATAGGAAAAACAACACGTTAGCAGGAATTAGAAGTCTAGATCTACTAAAAAGTGAAACCTAGACAGATTAGGGAGAAAAGAGAGAACTTGGTGAGACATGGATACCTAGAGTATCATGCCAGGTTTATGACAGCAAGGCATAGAATTTCAGCATCTACCTGATGGTAACCTTGACTTTCTAATACACTGACAAGTTGGGTCTGAATTTGTGCATGAATAATGTTTCTGGTATGAAAGAAGTAAACTATATCTGATTTTATTAGTTCCATAGGAACTTATGACGGACAGAATAAAAATATTTTTAAAAGTGATCAGAAAGAGTTTTCATTTTCTACAGGACTGTCTGAGGGAAACACAGCTTCTTAGACCAACTTAGTGTAATGTAAATACTCCCACATGTAAAGAGCTTGGAAGTCACAATCCCATTTTTACAAGAAGGAAAAGCTGAAAAAAACTGAATCAGTGACTTTTCTTGGACATATTAGAGAACTAAGGCCACAAAGCAAACCACTGTCCTTAAATCTGAAGAGAGAGGTGGATCCAAAGAGTGAAAGTCAAGATCTATTTACCTGGAGCAGAAGCTGCTAGAGATATAAACTGGTATGAACACATAAATAGTAATTTTGATAATACTGATTGTGGACTAGCTTAAAGTGGGAAACTCCTGTGGGCTGCAGAATCACGAAGGCCTCCATACTTCACCAGACTTTACCTCTAGGAACCCTACCAGGTTCTCATGGTAAAGAGTCAGGAGAGATCCCCTGGTGGCTCTAGCTGAGAGACAGAACGAATAATCACTGTGAAACAGGGTTCAGAGCATTCTCCCTAATGAAGGCCTCCTCTCTAGAGAAAATATTATTAGAGCCTTATCCCAACTGGGACATGGGCATTTTCTCCACTCCAGCCCCCTCTAGCCTCCTCCTCACCTAAGGGGGGTATAAATAAGAAACACTCTTGAAAATCACAGGCCAGGACCATGGGCCTACTTAAAGACTAAGAGTTAATCATAAAATTATAAAATTCTTTGCCTCCCCACACCTTGCCACCACACCCACAGGGTTTCAGTATAACAATGGATTATAGTTAAAAGAACTGTAAGATGCAGACTGTCTCAGAGGAAGAGTATTAAAGAAATCCAAAGTGAAAAGGGGAGACAAAACAAGGACATTAGAGGAATTTGAAGCCTCTGACACATATACCCATAGCAAACATTAAACACAGCCCAGCCCCTAACCAAACTGACATAAAATGGCATGCTCAGGCCTGTTTACCTCAGTTCCCATTACTCAATACCTCATGTCTGCTTTCAACAAAAAAAAGACAAGGCATGTAAGGCAAGAAAAAATACAGTTAGAAGGGATAAAGCAAACATCAGAACCAGGTTCAGATAAGCCATAAATATTGGAATTATCCGAAACTTTAAAATAGCTATTTTTTTTTTTTTAAAGAGAGTGAGAGAACATGAGCAGGGAGGGGCAGAGGGAGAGAGGGAATTTTAAGCATGACCTGAGCTAAAATCAAGAGTCTGACACTTAACCACTTAACCAACGGAGCCACCCAGGCGCCCCCAACTATGATTAATTTAATGAGAGTTCTAATGGAAAAAGTAGATACCATGCAAACAGAGAAGGGTAGTATAGGCGAGTGTAATTGAAACTCTAAGAAAGAATCAAAAGGAAATGCTAGAAATAAAAGATTCTGTAATAGAAATGAAGAATACCTTTGATGGGCTCATCAGTAGTCTGGACATTGGCCGAGGGAAGAATCAATGAGCTTGAAGATATGTCAATAAAAACTTCCCAAACTGAAATGCAAAGAGGAAAAAAAGAATGGGGGGGTGGTAAACCAAACAGAACAGAATATCCAAAAACTGTGGGACTTATTTTATTTTATTTTTTTAAAGATTCATTTATTTTAGAGAGAGAGAAAGAGAAAGAAGGTACGAGCTGGGGGAGGAGCAGAGGGAGAGAGTGAGAGAGAATTCTCAGGCAGACTCCCACTGAGCGTGCAGCCTGACACAGAGCCCCATCCCAGGACTCTGAGATCATGACCTGAGCTAAAATCAAAGTTGGCCAACTGAGCCACCCAGGCACCCCAACAAGTTTAAAACGTGAAACACACACTCGATTGTAATACCTGAAGGACATAAAGTGAAAACAGAAGTATCTGAATAATGGTTAAGAACTTCGCAAAATTAGTGACATGCATCACACCAGAGGTCCAAGTAGCTCAGAGAACCCCAAACAGGACAAACATCACAAAACAAAATAAAACAAAAGCCCCAAACCAAAAAACAAACAAAAAATCTATAAGCATATATTCAAATTTCAGCAAAAGCAAAACAAAGGGAAAATACTGAATAAAGCCAGGGTAGGGGGATGAGATGAAACTTAGCTATCAATGAACATAGATAAAAATAATAGTGGATTTCTCATCAGAAACCATGCAAGAAAGAAGAGAGCAAAGAGTTAAACATTTAGCTTTGAAAGGAAAAAAAAAATACTAGAATTCTGTATTCAGTGAATTATCCTTCAATATTGAAGGGGAAATAAAGACTTTCTCAGAGAAATAAAAGTCGAGGGAATTTAATGACAGCAGAATGTCCTGAAAGAAATGTTAAACGAAGTTCTTCAGGGAGACGAAAAATAATATAGGTCAGAAATTTAAATCTACATTAAAAAAGGAAGGGTGTTAGAGAAGGAATAAATGAAGGTTAAATAATCATCTTATTCCTTATTAATCTGAAAGATGACTATTTGATTAAAGTCAAAGAGTAGCAATATATATATTTTTAAAGATTTGATTTATTTATTTGACAGAGACACAGCAAGAGAGGGAACACAAGCAGGGGGAGTGGAAGAGAGAGAAGCAGGCTTCCCGCTGAGCAGGGAGCCCGATGCGGGGCTCGATCCCAGGACCCTGGGATCATGACCTGAGCCGAAGGCAGACGTTTAACCACTGAGCCACCCAGGCACCCCAGAGAGTAGCAATATATTAAGTAATTATAGCATATAGATAAATAAAATAATGATACCAATGTCAGAAAGGACAAGAGGGAGGAAGTTAGGAGTAATGTGTTATATATTCCCTGAACTGAACATGAACTTTTATAGTGTTATTAGAAGGCAGACTTAGCAAACAGAGAAAGACATGTATCATATGAGCTCACTGATATGAGGAATTCTTAATCTCAGGAAACAAACTGAGGGTTGCTGGAGTGGGGGTTGGGGTGGGAGGGATGGGGTGACTGGGTGATAGACACTGGGGAGGGTATGTGCTCTGGTAAGCACTGTGAATTGTGCAAGACTGTTGAATCTCAGATCTGTACCTCTGAAACAAATAAGGCAATATATGTTAAGAAAAAAAAAAAGAAGAAGATAGCAGGGGAAGAATGAAGGGGGTGAAATCGGAGGGGGAGACGAACCATGAGAGACGATAGACTCTGAAAAACAAACTGAGGGTTCTAGAGGG
>NW_027790748.1:0-286 GCF_054177405.1 Leptonychotes weddellii | reverse complement strand
CCCTTGTCCCACACAAAGGAAGCCTTTTTAATAGACCCTACGTGGCCATCTGCCAAGGGACAAGCAGACTCCCCGCTGGGCTGGGATCCTGATGTGGGGCTCGATCCCAGGACCCTGGGATCATGACCTGAGCTGAAGGCAGACACTTACCCGACTGAGCCACCCAGGCGCCCCTGTTGTGAATATTGAATGAGTTAAAACATGTAAAGTGCCATTTATTCATCTTCTATTCCTTTATCAATCCCATCTAATTTATTCATCTTCTATTCATTTATCAATCCCATCT
>NW_027790747.1:0-286 GCF_054177405.1 Leptonychotes weddellii | reverse complement strand
CGATCCCAGCACCCTGTGGTGTCGCCCAGCACAGACATACCCACGCTGCGGTGAGGCTCTGAGCTGCTCCCCGGGCTGTCTGTCGCTGGGACCCGCCTGTCCAGCAGCGCATCCCTCCATGCCCGCACCTCTCATCCCGGGCTCAGCCGAGGGCCCCGCGGCCCCATTTCCCCGTCATCTTGCCGCGTTCCCTGCCCCTTGTGTGCAGACACCCCTGTCCCCTCCTGCCTCACCCCACAGAGCGGCGTCCCTGACTCTCCTGAATGCACGTCCTGGCTTCTCCTCG
>NW_027790746.1:0-286 GCF_054177405.1 Leptonychotes weddellii | reverse complement strand
GTGGAGGGGGCTGCTGGGAGAGGAAGCGATGAGGAAGAGGCCACGTCACCAGGGCCTGCAGGGACAGGAGGCTGGGGACCTGCCTCCGCCCGTGTTGCTCTGCCCCCCAAGTGGCTTGGGTCTGTGCCAGCACAGGCCCCAGCTCCGGGAGGAGAAGAGGCCCGGCTCCCCCCGTCATGGAGCGGCCGTGCGTGTGTGTACCCCGCCGAGTGCCCTGCACGCTGTAAGCGCTCCGTAAATGTTTGCTTGGCTTTGCGTCCTCTGTTCCAGACTGCAGACCTCTTTT
>NW_027790745.1:0-286 GCF_054177405.1 Leptonychotes weddellii | reverse complement strand
TTCTTTCTCTGGAAACTTCCATGGAGGCCACGCTTAGAGGTTAAGAAGCAAAGGCCTCGTATGCACCCATTCTCTTCATCTGTTAAATGCAGACGCTGACATCCTAGTAAGCAGGGTTTCAATGGAAGAAACCCTGGAAGTGTCTCATAAAACTTCAGGGCCCAACCGGACAAATCCTGCTTTTACTCAGAGGGGAGTCACTGGGCAGCGGCAGGCAGGGCGGGATGCCGATGAATTACTGCTGGCCAGTTTGTTTTCTCTACTAGAAGGTTTGCACACTTGACAT
>NW_027790744.1:0-286 GCF_054177405.1 Leptonychotes weddellii | reverse complement strand
TGTTATGCACAAACAATGAATCATGGAACACTACATCTAAAACTAATGATGTAATGTGTGGGGATTAACATAACAATAAAAAATTTTAAAAAAAAAAGAAATGCATTTTTCAATTTACAAGCACATGAGTGTTTCTAATTATTGTTTTTTAATTATAACCTAATTGTATTTTGATCAGGGAAGTGCCAGAGTCTAATTTTTGGCCTAGCATGTAATCTGTTTTTATAAATGTCCCATGTTAACCTAAAGAAAATATATTTTCCTTGTTGGGTCAAGTATTGTATTC
>NW_027790743.1:0-286 GCF_054177405.1 Leptonychotes weddellii | reverse complement strand
TTCCTGAGAGGAGACGAAATCCAGGTCTCCTACTCCTCCGCCATCTTGCTCCGCCCTTCGCACTTTGTCTAACTTTCTACTGTCAAGTATTTCCTTTTATACATCTTTAGCTTTAATTTCTCACTGCACTCTGGCTACCTGCACCCTCCCCCTCAATAATTCCAGCTACACTAAGGTCCAATTTGATGTTCTTATCCATTTTTCTAATTCTTCCTTAAGATTCTGGGCATCATTCCTTCTTAAGGAAACAGCCCAAAGGCCTTGCTCTTCAAGAAATTCTGGCTAA
>NW_027790742.1:0-286 GCF_054177405.1 Leptonychotes weddellii | reverse complement strand
GTTGTCAGCATTATCTTCACCTTCCACACACGGCACTCATCACCCTATCTGCATGCTTCACAGGTTACGCTTACTCCATTTCCTTCCGCCCCAGAAAGGGGCTTCCCCGATTGACTGATTGTATGTATTTATGTATTGTATGTGTGGTGTATGTACGTACGTTAGTACTCTCTACACCCAGCATTGGGCTCAAACTCACAACCACCAGATCGAGAGTCGCGTGCTCTACCGACTAAGCCAGTCAGGCACTGCAGAAACTAAAGATCTTTACCTTACTGTCTCTTTG
>NW_027790741.1:0-286 GCF_054177405.1 Leptonychotes weddellii | reverse complement strand
AATAAGGGGCAAAGGGGCACCGATGCTAATGTAAAACTTAGCATGAGTAAGAATGTACTTTATGTCTGATCCAAGGTGATGGTGTCTTCTGCGGGCATCCACGAAAGAGGGGCAGGCTAAATTGTTAGCTCAAAAATAAGGTGAAATCTCAGATCCTTCATAGTTTTTTTTTTTTTAATCTTCATAGATCTTAAAATGTACACCCTCAAAGGTTTTACATTGAACATTTAAAAGGGTTTACTCCCAGGGCTCCTGGCTGGCTTAGTTGGTAGAGCATGCAACTCTT
>NW_027790740.1:0-286 GCF_054177405.1 Leptonychotes weddellii | reverse complement strand
ATAACATCTTACATACAGTTTTTACAGTTAAAAAGTATACTATGATGCAGTTTTGGCTTTTTTGTTTTTTGGGTTTTTTTATATAAGGATGATTTCAGGAGTCACCTTATAAAATAGTGTATTAAAGAGTGTAGGATCCGATGTGATAACTCCAAACTTTATTACAGTAATAATTTCAAAATAATCCTGCAAAGAATATTTATGAGAGGAATATTCTTGAAGTAAACACTTTCCTATTTAATTTTTTAGTATATATACTTATATATCTCTTCTCATGATCAAATTT
>NW_027790739.1:0-286 GCF_054177405.1 Leptonychotes weddellii | reverse complement strand
TGACGGCATGCACAGCATGCTCAAGCCCGCGCGCTGCTGTGCGAACCCAGTGGGACAGCAACTTTGGAAACTAGTTTGGAAGTTTCAGAGCGAGTTAAATGTCTCTCCAAGCCCCCAAGAGAGTGAGAATGCACAAAGGTTCGCGGTGCCTTCACTCAGCCAAAAGCTGGCAACCACACAACCGTCCATCAGGGCGGACAAGACATAAACTGTGAGATGCCCACTCCTGAGCAATGGGAGGACAAGCCACCAGACCCCTGACACGGGAGTCCACGTGCCCGCGAGT
>NW_027790738.1:0-3282 GCF_054177405.1 Leptonychotes weddellii | reverse complement strand
TATCAGTGAGACCATATTGATACTTGTCTTTCTCTGACTTATTTCGCTTAGCATAATACCCTCTAGTTCCATCCACGTCGTTGCAAATGGCAAGATTTCATTTTTTGATGGCTGTGTAATATTCCATTGTGTGTGTGTGTGTGTGTGTGTGTGTGTGTGTGTGTGTACACACACACACCACATCTTCCTTATCCATTCACACCACATCTTCCTTATCCATTCGTCTGTCAATGGACATCTGGGCTTTTTCCATAAGCACAGTATTCTGTACTCAGTGTTCTTTACTGGCTTTTCCAACTCTATTATGATAGTTAAAAAATTAAAATATCTTCATAAATTTTGGGCATTACAGAAATAACATTCATTATGATAAAGCAGGGCTAAAACCGTTTTAAAAACAGTATTTAGATGGGGGTGCCTGGGTGGCTCAGTCGTTAAGCGTCTGCCTTCGGCTTAGGTCATGATCCTGGGGTCCTGGGATCGAGCCCCGCATTGGGCTCCCTGCTCAGCGGGAAACCTACTTCTCCCTCTCCCACTCCCCCTGCTTGTGTTCCCTCTCTCGCTGTGTCTCTCTCTGTCAAATAAATAAATAAAATCTAAAAAAAACCAATATTTAGATGTATTTTTAGACAGTTTACGCTACAGAGACTTAAGAATTATGTTTTTAAATTTTGCTTCTATGACAACACAGATTTTTATACTTGATTCAGGTCTTTTTTTTTTTTTTCCCCAGAAGTTATTTATGACTAAAACAGAATCAAGATGTTGAGTTGTCTAAGGCATTATTCAGATTGTTTAAAAGCCCTAGCTTAGGGGGTAAATGGGACAGTAATTTTTTCATAGTACTTTAAAGTTATAGTTTAAATGTGGTATTGCTGTATATTGTTAACATCTATAGCTTTTAAAATTATCTTATTATTTGGAAAAGATTAAAAGCTGAATTATTGGGCGCCTGGGTGGCTCAGTTGGTTAAGCGACTGCCTTCGGCCCAGGTCATGATCCTGGAGTCCCGGGATCGAGTCCCGCATCGGGCTCCCTGCTCGGCAGGGAGTCTGCTTCTCCCTCTGACCCTCCTCCCTCTCATGCTCTCTGTATCTCATTCTCTCTGTCTCAAATAAATAAATAAAAAATCTTTAAAAAAAAAAAAAAAGCTGAATTATTGTTTAACTTTGAAACTTTATTTTCAAGAAGTCCAGACATTGCAGAGTAATATATTTAAAAATGCTTAGTAACTACTTTGCTGTGACTTTTGAGATTTTTTGAAGTAAATGTCCTGTAATTTATTACTTGTACTTCTTACATACTGTTTTAAAATTTAAATTTAGAAATTCATGCTGAAGTCCAACTTAAGAATTACGGGAAATTTCTTGAGGAGTATACATCTCAATTGAGAAGAATTGAAGATGCACTGGATGATTCAATTGGTGATGTTTGGGATTTCAATCTTGATCCAATAGCATTAAAGGTTTGATTTTGTTTTATTTTTAATTTATGTATACATTTTCAGGACATACTGTATCTTGAAAACATAATTTTAAAAAATGGAATATACATTTGGCCCTTGAATAATGTGGGGGTTAGGAGTGCTGACTTCCCATGCAGTTGAAAATCTACATAGAACTTTAGACTCCCCAAACTTAACTAATAGCCTGCTGTTGACCAGAAGCCTTACCAATAACATAAACAGTCGATTAACACATATTTCGTATATGTATTATATACTTTATTCTTACGGTAAGCTAGACAAAAGAAAATGTTATGAGAAAATCACAAAGAAAATACATTTATAGTGCTGTACTGTATTTATAAAAAGATAAACCTGCATGTAAGTGGACCCATGCCGTTCAAACCTGTGTTCAAAGGTCAACTGTATATTTTTATTATCTGGCATCTAGAGAACCAGAAGAAACTTGGAGAAAAATTGTGAATTTCCTTATCTTGAAGCCAGGCAGATGTGTGTTTTTCGTTTTTTGTTTTAATGAATAACACAGACTTTTGAGGTAGCCTTTGTTTTTCATCAAGAAAATGAAAAGGGTTGGAATAGAATATTCAAACTTTATTTGTTCCTTATTGAGATTATCTTACATATAGTGAAATGCATAGATACACAATATACTGTTCAGTGAATTTTTGTCAAACACATGTATCCATCTCACTCATAGTCTAATGAAGATATAGAGTCCATCATTTTCCCTTATGCCATTTAGGGTATCTTAATGTGGGAGTAATTTTTTTCAGTTTTTATTTAAATTCCAGTTATTTAACATATAGTGTAATAATAGTAGTAGAATTTTATTTAGAGTAATTTTTTAATGTATGAAATAAGTCACTCCTGGGGAGCCTGGGTGGCTCAGTCGGTTAAGCGTCTGCCTTCGGCTCAGGTCCGTGGTCCCAGGGTCCTGGGGTTAAGCCCTGTGTTGGGCTTCCTGCTCACGGGGCGGGGGGGCCCTGCTTCTCCCTCTCCTCCCCTGCTCATGCTCACTCTTGCTATCTCTGTCTCAAATAAATGAACAAAATCTTTAATAAGTCACTCCTGCTCTGTTCCATTTCGAGATCATTCTATCTTGTTTTATCTTTGAAACTAGCCTGTTACCACTTAAATAATAATTAACATTTACTGAACATTTATTATGTATTAGACACTGTCCTGAGTTACCTATTGACTTATTTAGTAACAGTTTTCTTGAAATTCACATATCATATAATTCTTTGGCTTTTAGTGTATTCACAGAATTGTGCAGCCATCACCAGACTCAATTTAAGAGCACTTTCACCACCCCCAAAAGAAATCCTATACCAATTAGCAATCAATCCCCATCTGGTGTGTGTTAGTGCTAAGTACAGGGTCCAAGACAAGTTTAAATAGAATAGGGCTAGACTCAATTTGAATATCTAAAATTTCAATGATTTTTTTCAAATTAAAAAGAAATATTCTTTCCCTTTGTTTCTATAGCTTTTGCCTTATGAGCAGTCTTCCCTTTTGGAACTCATAAAGACTGAAAACAAGGTACAGATTTCTAAACCTAAAAATCTATTTTTTAAACGCTTTAGTTATCTGCTATAACTTATCTTTTTATTTATGTTTTTCCTCATGAAACTAGGTCTTGAACAAAGTCATCACTGTTTATGCTGCACTTTGTTGTGAAATCAAGAAATTAAAGTATGAGGTAATTATTTGTACTCTTAAGTTGTTAAAACATGATTTAAAAGCAAATATGTGCTTATATGTATAGTGTACATAAAGATTTATTGCATGCTGAATGAATTGTTTAATACTAATAA
>NW_027790737.1:0-286 GCF_054177405.1 Leptonychotes weddellii | reverse complement strand
TGTGGGACTTTATCCCAGGACTCCGGGATCATGACCTGAGCCAAAGGGAGATGACCAATGACTGAGCCACCCAGGTGCCCCTAATATAGATATTTTAAAGTAAACACAAACTTTACAAAATACTTGAAGATCTTTATATATCTCATACTTTTTAGACTTGTTTCCTTTTATTTGTACTTTATCTAAAACTGTTTTCAGGTTGGGTCTTTCTGTTGTAAATATTCTGAGGCCTTAAACATCTGAGAAAGTTTTTACCATTAGCTGTTAAAAAAATTCTAGATCCTTA
>NW_027790736.1:0-286 GCF_054177405.1 Leptonychotes weddellii | reverse complement strand
TTTTTGGTGAAAATCTAATGGAAATCTAGTGCATGCCTTCCTACCATCTGCAATAAAATAAACTGAATGTAATGTTCCTTCATGACCCAAGCTTAGTCTAATAAAAAGTTGTGGTACTCCAGAGGAGCAGGTGTATTCCAGGATATAGACACAGAGGCACACTGGCCCCAGAAGCTACCATCATTTAAAAAAAAAAAAAATCCATCACTTAGAATTTAGTGGATTACTTCTTTTTCATATAAATGTAGTGGTTGTTTATCAACTACATACACAGTGCAAAACCGAC
>NW_027790735.1:0-286 GCF_054177405.1 Leptonychotes weddellii | reverse complement strand
TTGGTTTATTAAAGTTTGCCTTTATTAAAATAACCATCAAAGCGCAGGACATCATTATGCCAGCTTTCATCAGCATTAATATTTGCAAACATTGGAGCAGCTGCCGGTCTTTTAACCACTACCCTACCTCCAGCAGTAACATTATCCATGGCCAATCTCAATAACTGTTTTTCTTCTGTAGTATCGGGTGGTGAGGCAATATGATGTAATGCCTGCATATGTTTACCTACCTTAGCTCCTTTGCCTGTATTGGTATTCTCATAGCTATTTTCAGGGAACATAGGAT
>NW_027790734.1:0-286 GCF_054177405.1 Leptonychotes weddellii | reverse complement strand
GTTCTTTGATGCTGAATGAGATCCACATTCCGGCTAAAGGACTCTCCACATTCGCTGCATTTGTGAGTGTTTTGTTTAGTATGAATCTGTTGATGGCTCAGAAGGGTCGAATGCCTACCAAAGGCCTTTCCACATTCGTGACATTTATGGGGTTTTTCTCCACTGTGGGTTAACTGATGTCGAATAAGGGTTGAATTCTGACTAAACGTTCTTTCGCACTCACTACATTTATAGGGCTTTTCTTTGGTATGGATCCTTTTATGTTCAATAAGATATGCCATCTGAC
>NW_027790733.1:0-286 GCF_054177405.1 Leptonychotes weddellii | reverse complement strand
GCATGAGAGTGGTCCTCCTTCCTAGAGTCGTGGCTAGGACACCTCTGCGGGGCTGCCCCCAAGTGGCAGGGTGGGGCGGAGGGGCTCGTGCCTGGGGTCCTGTCTCCCCCATTGGATGTCAGCACATAAGGACTGGGATTTCTGTTGTTTTAGCCCAAGAGCCTAGAAGAGGGCTCAACGACGCAGAAATCTCCAGGCAAGGGGTGGGGTGGGCAGAGCATCTCCTTGCGCTGTCCTGGGGAGGACTTTCCTGAGTTCCTAGAGTGCAAGGTCAGCAGTGAAGCTC
>NW_027790732.1:0-286 GCF_054177405.1 Leptonychotes weddellii | reverse complement strand
CTGAGGGTTCTAGAGGGGAGGAGGGTGGGAGGATGGGTTAGCCTGGTGGTGGGTATTGAGGAGGGCACATTCTGCATGGAGCACTGGGTGTTATGCACAAACAATGAATCATGGAACACTTCCTCTAAAACTAATGATGTAATGTATTGGAATTAACATAAGATAAAAAAAATTAATTAATTAAACGAACGATTTAATAGAAGCTGAGGTAAGTTAATTATCCTGAGTTCCATGAAATAAATTATATATACCTATTAAATTTTATATATAAAAGTGAAAAAAATGG
>NW_027790731.1:0-286 GCF_054177405.1 Leptonychotes weddellii | reverse complement strand
GGGCTTAAAAACTTTTCCTACTCCAAGTTATAGAGATATTCTTTCCTCCAGTTGTATTATGGTTTTAACCTTTACATTTAGATCCATGATCCATCTCTAATTAATTTTTGTGTTAAGTATAAGGAAAGGGTTGAGGTTCATTCTGTTTTTCCATATGGATAATAAGTTTTTTTGCACCATTTGTGAAAAGACTTTCTCATTGAATCACTTTGATGTCTTTGTTAAAAGTCAATTGTGTGTAAAAGTGTTGGTCTGTATTTAAACCCATCTATTCTGTTCTGTTCAT
>NW_027790730.1:0-286 GCF_054177405.1 Leptonychotes weddellii | reverse complement strand
GGCGTGGGGAGAGGGGGGTGGAGCCATTGAGGGCCAGTTGCCAAGTGAGGGAAGGGGAAGGAGGGTCCCACGTGAGCTGGGGGCTCGGGGCCTCTGGGGAGGAGCCTGCCTTCCAGGCCGAGCGTGAGGGCTCCAAGCCCCAGCCGGGTCCTTAGCGCCTCCCCACAGGGCGGCGGAGGATTCAATGAGATGACCGGCACGGGTGGGGGGGTCCTGTGATCCCCGGAGATGGCACAGAATCGGGGTGTCCCTCCAGGAGTGGAAGGAGGAGGTGAGGAAGGGCTTG
>NW_027790729.1:0-286 GCF_054177405.1 Leptonychotes weddellii | reverse complement strand
ATCCTTCCTCACCTTAAATTTAATTAGAGAGCATTTTATGTCCCTCTTGTTTTGACATTAGTTTCCACGCCCCCTTTCTCAATTCTAGGTTTTTCCAAAAGTTGTTCATAAACCAAGATCTCCCACACAATGTAGCTCTGATGTGTTGTGTATAAAGGAAATGCCCAACCCATAATGCACTGCAATTGTTTAACCAATATTGACTTTTTAAAAAAAAATTTTTATTGTTATGTTAATCCCCATACATTACATCATTAGTTTTAGATGTAGTGTTCCATGATTCATT
>NW_027790728.1:0-286 GCF_054177405.1 Leptonychotes weddellii | reverse complement strand
TCAGGCCCTCTGCCTATTCCGTGCCTCTACCATATCCTCATTTCCACTTTCGCCCTTCAGGAGCATGTGTACTGGGAATAGAAGGGTGTTTTGAGATTGCTATTCAGCAGTGCTGTATAGAGAGAGGGTGGGGAAAACCTTTGATTCCCAGTCTTTCAAGGGGACTGTATCTCAGGCTTTGGGCCCTCAGCCTGGAGTCCATAGGCAGACCCTAGGCCTGTTTGAACATCCCACAACATCAGACCCCCTTCCTTAATTTCCTGTCTTTGTCTCCCTCTTGTAGCTC
>NW_027790727.1:0-3282 GCF_054177405.1 Leptonychotes weddellii | reverse complement strand
GGGAGGGGGCGCTCCCAGCATGAGCTGTCCTCACGCATGCCCTCCTTCCAGGTGCAGTGGGTCCTGGCCACCGTCCTGCGGGAGAAGCCACAGGCCATCGGAGACTACGCCAACATCGTGCGGCCGGCAGAGTAGGCCCAGAGACAGGGCAACGAGGCCATGCTTGCCCCTCCCGTGTCGGAAGCTGTCTGCTCACACGCAGTGGGAGGACCAGGGCACACAAACCCCCAGAGTGGCCAGTCAGACACACGACGTCCAGCACACAGACGTCCAGAGGCCTCCAGCTCAGCTCCAAGGTCCAAGGCACCAAGGGGACCTGCCGATCACAGCCCCGACCCCAGCCCACTTTGGCACAAGCCCGTCCCACAGAGTGACCGGAGCTGGGCATGGGTGCTGACCCCTGGGCTCCTCCCTGGTCCTGGGGTCAGGGCCACTCCTGTTCTCACGGAGCAGCCCCCAAAGCACAAGGAGGGTGAAGCCCATGGCCCACCCACCACTCAGAGTCCAAGTCCAGCAAGACCTCGGCTCCCACACTCAGTCCCACCTCCCTGGCACCGGGTCCAAGTGCCCTGCCCCTGTGCCCAGCCCCAGCTCCCGCCCACCCTTCTTGCCGGCCACTGGCAGCTCCGTCCCTGCAGAATGCCAGCACACAGAAGGGCTGCTGGGGAGAAGCCACGGGACGGCTCAGGGCTGTGGGCGGGACTCCTGGGGCTGGAGGAGGGGTGCCCCAGCAGAAGGAGCTTCCCGTGGGTCAGCACCTCCCAACCGCATCCGCCCTGGCCTCACCTCACCTCTTGCTCCTAGCTCAGCAACCCGCTTGCCTTCCTTTTGAGTTTCTTAGTAAAGTTCCTTTTTACAAATCCCATGCCACCTGAGCACACTTTGGAACAGCTGTCTACCTGTGGGAGTGGGAGGCAGGACCCCTAGGGTTGTGGTCAAGGGACGAGAGGGAAGGGAGCAGGGGCTAGTTCTGGGCCAGAAGGCCCAGGTGGCCAGCTAGCTGCTCCCTGCAAGAGTCCCTTTGACACCCCCAGAGACAGCCAGCTCAGTCCCTTCACGCCTGCTCTGCTGATCTCCAGCCAAGACTCACTGCCCCTTCCCATGCTCACATAAAAGCCACGGTCTCCTCTGGGCAAACCCAAAGTAGCTACTTCTGTGGTCAATGCAGGAGGCAATAGGAACCCAGCTGCACAACCACCAAGCTCAGGGCCACCATCAGCCTCCAGGGACCACCGGTCAGCCCCACATCTGTCCACCCACTGAGCGCGCACACACAGGCTAATCCTTGGCCCCCATCCCCCCAGCCAGCATGGAGGTGCCCATGAGCTGAGTGAGACATGCAAGCAAGCAAGAGCCGCCTGGGGCTGGCCACCGCCATCCTCAAGAAGAAATCTGATGAGCCTGGAACTCAGGAGCCAAGATGCTGGAGAGATGGCCAGCTGGCCAAGCATAGTGTTGGGCCTGAGGCTGTGCCCCTCTCACAATAAAGAGCTGGTCTCCCTGCCTGGAGACACCTTCCCACGAGGGTCTCTGCGAAGTCCACTGGAAACGGGGAGGCTATGTAAACACACCTGATGAAAGGCAGGCTCCCTCGTCTATGAAGAGTGCTCAGGAACAAAGACAAGCAAAGACGTGGGCAGTCCGTCACAGACAGGAAAATCCAAGTGGCTAATAATAGGAAGAAGAGATTCCAGGAGCTACAGAAGTTCCACTAAGGAGGAAGCCAGGGAGGGGCCGCCCTCTGGGCCTGTCTGAGGGCATGTGAACTGTTGGTACCATCACTCAGGGCCCGTGGCCTCATGCTCAGCACAAAAATCCCCAGAGTCCTCTGGATGGGAGATTCCACATGTGGAGATGGCCCTCCAGAGACAGCCACGTGCCTGGCACATGTCACACGGACTCAGACACGGACTCAGACACGGACTGGGACTCGGACCAGGGAGGGAAATGAGTGAGGCAGGCATGCGGCCTGAGGAGGGTCGGACCATGGCTGCTGGCCTCCTGCCCAGGACACAAGTCCCAGGACCCAGCCGCTGTGATCCTCATTCCCAGACCCGGAGGATTTTATCTAAATAGAACATCAGGGAAGGGGAGGTGGAGGCCGAAGACAGGAGGAGACCACGTCACAGCCCCGCCTGGCACACATGGACACACACGGTCCCAGGACCCCCACCCCACACTTATCAATCAAAGGAGATTTTCGGCTATGAGGCCATTCCTGAGCACCCAGCCAGGCTCTCCTCTAACTGCTACCAAGGTCACAGGGACATGACCAGACCTCAGAGCAGGGACTCCATCTCCACCCCAGCACACCATGCATGTCTTTCAGCTGTAGACAACCTGCAGGAAACTTGGCAAACATCCAGATAAGTCCCCATAATGTTGGAGCCATGCAGCCTCGCTCGGACTAAACCCAGGACATGATCTGGAGCTTTCCTGGAATGTCCTTGGTCAGGACGATCTTTACCTCTTGACGGGAGAAGCCCTGCCCTAAATGCTGCTTCCAGGGCCAGCGTGGGTCCCAGCAGCTGTGCTCACTGGGCCTCCAAGAAGACGCTTCCCTTTTTCCCTTAAAATTTTTATTTTTTTTATTTTTTTTTATGTTCAGTCAGCCACCATACAGTACATCATTGGTTTTTGACATTGTCTTCAGTGATGCACTACTTGCGTATAACACCCAGTGCTCATCACAGCACGTGCCCTCCTTCATGCCCGTCACCCTGTCATCCCCTCCCCCCACCCCCTCCCTTCTGCAACCCTCAGTTTGTTTCCTGGAGTCCAAAGTTTCTTATGGTTTGTCTCTCCCTCTGAGGGGTGCAGGCTCTTTGTGAAGAGCACTGGGTGTTGTATGCATGTGACAAGTCACTGAATGCTACTCCAGAAACCAATATTGCACTCACTGTGAACAGAATAAAATGTAAATAAAATAAAATAATTTTAAAGAGGGTGCAGGCAATATTGTTCAACGTAGTGTTAGAAGTCCTAGCATCAGGAAATAAGTCAAACAGAGAAAGACATGTATCATATGACCTCACTGATATGAGGAATTCTTAATCTCAGGAAACAAACTGAGGGTTGCTGGAGTGGGGGGTGGGGTGGGAGGGATGGGGTGACTGGGTGATAGACACTGGGGAGGGTATGTGCTCTGGTAAGCGCTGTGAATTGTGCAAGACTGATGAATCACAGATCTGTACCTCTGAGGCAAATAATGCAATATATGTTAAGAAAAAGAAAGAAAGAAAAAAGAAGATAGCAGGAAGGGATGAATGAAGGGGGGGAAAT
>NW_027790726.1:0-286 GCF_054177405.1 Leptonychotes weddellii | reverse complement strand
CCCTTGTCCCACACAAAGGAAGCCTTTTTAATAGACCCTACGTGGCCATCTGCCAAGGGACAAGCAGACTCCCCGCTGGGCTGGGAGCCTGATGTGGGGCTCGATCCCAGGACCCTGGGATCATGACCTGAGCTGAAGGCAGACACTTACCCGACTGAGCCACCCAGGCGCCCCTGTTGTGAATATTGAATGAGTTAAAACATGTAAAGTGCCATTTATTCATCTTCTATTCCTTTATCAATCCCATCTAATTTATTCATCTTCTATTCATTTATCAATCCCATCT
>NW_027790725.1:0-286 GCF_054177405.1 Leptonychotes weddellii | reverse complement strand
GTTGAGTGCTCATTATGTGCTAATCACTAAGGTAAATGCTTTAGAGACATTTTCTTATTGCATTTTTTTTTTAAGATTTATTTATTTGAGAGAGAGAGAGAGAGAGAGAAAGCATGGCGAGGAGGCGGGGAGGGGCAAAAGAAGAGGGAGTGGAATACAAGCTGTCTCCATGCTGAGCCCAGAGCCCAAATAGGCTCCATCTCAGGAGCTGAGATCACGACCTGAGCTGAACCAAGAGTCCGAAGCCTAACCAACTATACCACCGAGGCACCCCTCTTGTTGCATT
>NW_027790724.1:0-286 GCF_054177405.1 Leptonychotes weddellii | reverse complement strand
TCAAATCCTTTGGGTTTTGAACTTTTTTTTAAGTATTTTTTAAATAATTCTTTTTTTATTTATTATGTTCAATTAGCCAATATATAGAACATCATTAGTTTTTGATGTAGTGTTCAACAATGCATTAGTTGTGCATAACACCCAGTGCTCATCACATCGCGTGCCCTCCTTAATACCCATCACCTGGTTACTCCATCCCGCCACCCTCCTCCCCTCTGTAGCCCTCAGTTTGTTTCCCGGAGTCCAGAGTCTCTCACGGTTTTGAACTTTTTAATTGAGTTGTTTT
>NW_027790723.1:0-286 GCF_054177405.1 Leptonychotes weddellii | reverse complement strand
TGTAATACAAGAAACTACAATGATGAGGATTGGCAAAAGGTCTTTGACATAGCAACACACATATATCTAATCTATAATTGATTTGATTTTTTTTTTTTAAAGATTTTATTTATTTATTTGAGAGAGAGGATGAGAGGAGAGAGAGAGCACATGAGAGGGGGGAGGGTCAGAGGGAGAAGCAGACTCCCTGCCGAGCAGGTAGCCCGATGCGGGACTCGATCCAGGGACTCCAGGATCATGACCTGAGCCGAAGGCAGTCGCTTAACCAACTGAGCCACCCAGGCGC
>NW_027790722.1:0-286 GCF_054177405.1 Leptonychotes weddellii | reverse complement strand
CCTGGGTGGCTCAGTCGGTTGAGCGACTGCCTTCGGCTCGGGTCGTGATCCCGGAGTCCTGGGATCGAGCCCCACATCGGGTTCCCGGCTCGGCGGGGAGCCTGTTTCTCCCTCTGACCTTCCCCCCTCTCATGCTGTTTCTCTCTCGCTCGCTCTCTAATAAATAAATACATAAAATCTTAAAAAAAAAAAAAAAATTACACACACACACACACACACACACACAAAAGTATGTACCCACATTACCATCTGGGGAACATAAGTTAACCAAGTTGTATGGCTACCT
>NW_027790721.1:0-286 GCF_054177405.1 Leptonychotes weddellii | reverse complement strand
TCTGAGCCGGGCCACCACACGCCCCCACAGAGGCTGTGATGAGGGTCCTCTCTTGCCTCTGCCCACACCGTGGCGCTGCCTGACCCCGGGACAAAGTCCTGGGCTTTAAAACCGGGAAACTGAGGCCAGGGGCCTAGGTCCCAGAGCTGAGCCTGGCCCTGCCCCTCCCCTAGGGGCTCCCAAAGCTGCAACCCCGCCTACCCCCTGCTCCCTGCACACATTCACCCAGGGGCTCAGCTGAGGAGGGACCACGCCAGCCCTTCCTTCAGGGAAGCCAGGATGCAAG
>NW_027790720.1:0-286 GCF_054177405.1 Leptonychotes weddellii | reverse complement strand
TTTACAATTTAACCAAATACCACATTCCGGCCTCCACGCAGCCAGCTCTGCAGCGTCTGACTTTTACAGCTGCGCCGTGTAGGTGCAGAAGGTGATCCGGGCCGGAGCCGGGGCAGGGTCTCGGGAACTAAAGTGGGAGATGGAGAACGGGGTGTGTGTGTGTGTGTGTCTCTGTGTGTCTGTGTGTATCTGTGTGTGTGTCTGTCTGTGTGTGTCTGTTTCTGTGTGTGTGTGTGTCTGTGTGTCTGTGTGTCTGTGTGTGTGTCTGTCTGTGTGTGTCTGTTTC
>NW_027790719.1:0-286 GCF_054177405.1 Leptonychotes weddellii | reverse complement strand
ATACACAAATAATGAATCATGGAACACTACATCAAAAACTAATGATGTAATGTATGGTGATTAACATAACATAATAAAATTAAAAATAAATAAATAAATAAATAAAAATAAAAACATACCCATGAAGAGTAGGTATTTTTTTATCTCAACCATGGAGCAGCCAGGAGTGGGTTAAAAGAATAAGAACATTGAAGTCAGACACATCTGGGCTTGAATCCCAGCTCCACCTCTACCCAGCTGTGTGACATTATGCTAATGACTTAACCTCTCTGAGAATCTGTTTCCT
>NW_027790718.1:0-286 GCF_054177405.1 Leptonychotes weddellii | reverse complement strand
TGGAAATAACTTTAATGACCACTGGACACAGTGGTAAATTCACTGGGTGGAATATTATGCAGATATTATAAATGATGTTGGAGAACCATACTGAGTGACAATGAAACATATTCACAATATACTACTGAGTGAAAAAAATAGTTTACAAAACAGTATGTGCAGTGCAAACCCATTAGTGTTAATAGACAGTAACATTAATACAGATATTAATAGGAAAAAAACTTTTGGAAGATATAAATGAAAACGTTTAACTGATTATCTTTGAGTGGTAGGAAAATGAGTGGTT
>NW_027790717.1:0-286 GCF_054177405.1 Leptonychotes weddellii | reverse complement strand
GAAATCATATGGTATTTGTCTTTCTCTGACTTATTTCATTTAGCATAATATTCTCTAGTACCATCTGCATTGTTGCAAAAACAAGGTTTCAGTCTTTTTTATGGCTGAGCAATATTCTGCTGTATATCTATATCTACCTATCATCTATCAACTATCTATCTTCTATCTATCTATCTATCTATCTATCTATCTATCTATCTATCATCTATCTATCATCATGTATCATCTATCTATCTATCTATCATCTATCTATCATCTGTCTATCACATCTTTATCCATTCATCAG
>NW_027790716.1:0-3282 GCF_054177405.1 Leptonychotes weddellii | reverse complement strand
CTTAGTGGTTATAGGTCTGTTCAGGTTTTCTATTTCTTCCTGGTTCAGTTTTGGTAGTTTATACATGTCTAGGAATGCATCCATTTCTTCCAGATTATCTAATTTGCTGGCATATAGTTGCTCATAATATGTTCTTATAATTGTTTGTATTTCTTTGATGTTGGTTGTGATCTCTCCTTTCATTCATGATTTTATTTATTTGGGTCATTTCTCTTTTCTTTTTGATAAGTCTGGCCAGGGGTTTATCAATCTTGTGAAAATATACTGTTTTAAATGCGACCTTGTGTTATTTGGAGTGTCTTTGGGGTGGGTGGGGTGGCTGAAACTGCACCAAGATTCTACTAATTTGAGACACTTCCACCTTTCAGGCTGCACTTTTGAAACTATCCTCTTCCAAATCAGTCCTCATAATGAAAGGCAATTAAGTTTTCTGACATTCAGTGACCCCTAGTGATGTACAGGAAATGTGATATTGGGAAAATAAGTCACACAAATGAGGGTAACACACCTGACCAGGTTTCACCAGAGCCTTTGCTCTTTCTTCTCCCAACCCCACTCTGCCTTCTCTACACACAGTTTGAATTTTCGCTACACATTGGATTGTAAGTTATAGAATTGTTCACTGACAATTACAAACTAGGAGTTTAGGGGCACCTGTGTGGTTCAGTTGGGTAAGCGTCCAACTCTTGATTTTGGCTCAGGTCATGATCTCAGGGTCGAGGGATCGAGCCCCACTTTGGGTTTTGTGCTGGGCATTGAGTGCTTGAGATTCTTTCTGTCTCCTTCTGCCCCTCCCCCAACTCACACTCTCTCTCCCTCTCTCTAAAAATTAGTAAATAAGTAAATAAATACATACATACATAAAATTAAGGGCTTTATTGGAAGGAAATTGGGTAACTTTCGGAACTGAAGGGAAAGTTAAATAACCAGGACTCAGTTAAAGAATGAGAACAATTCCAGAGGGTTCAATAGTAGCAACTCATGGAGAGTCCCTTTAGGCCATTCCATCAAATGCCCAGTGTCAACCATGGGATGTCCTCTGAGAGAAGAGTTTGACTGGCCTTGTTTGGGCCAAGTGACTATCTCTGGGTTTACCTGAGGTGGGGGTCCAGGATAGCCAGATCCTTGATAGCAGTTCACTAAAGGAAGAGATAGGCACCAGCTGGTCACCTCGTAGAAGGCTGTTACCAGTTCTATACTTCCCATTTGGCTCCCAGCTAAACTCCCATTTAGTGTTTATTGGGTGCTGCTTTCCAGAGTGAGTGCAAGGAGAGATGTACAGATCTACCCCAGAGGTGTGAATCTCTTAGGTAAGTTCGATGGCTTTGTGTCTCTGAACTTCTGGCCAGAACCAGTGACTAAAGCCCTCAGGAACCCACCGTCCTCCAGAAGCTATTTACACAGATGGTCTCTGTTCTGGGAAAGTGATGCTTGGACTACTATTTTCCAATCAGATAAACACAAGAACGCCTTTTTAAAAATCATTTTAGCCATTTTTTTAAATTTCCAAATGAATCATTCTTTTTTTTTTTTAATTGAACTTCTGCGTTTTAAATAGTGGATAAAAAAGAGCAGCACAAATGTCTGGGAGAACAATTACAACCTTAGAAAAGGAGCTTTGGTATTGAAAAAGCTGGCAGTCTTATGTTTTAATACTCCTTTAGCTATGCTTTTAGAAATGTGTTTATTTAAAATTCGTGAGGGGCGCCTGGGTGGCTCAGTTGGTTAAGCAACTGCCTTTGGCTCAGGTCATGATCCTGGAGTCCTGGGATCGAGTCCCGCATCAGGCTCCCTGCTCGGCAGGGAGTCTGCTTCTCCCTCTGACCCTCCTCCCTCTCATGCTGTCTCTCAGTCTCTCTCTTTCAAATAAATAAAATCTTAAAAAAAAATAAATAAAAATAAAATTTGTGAGATTACTGGAAAAATATATATATGAAATAAAAATCATCCACAATAAGATGAACACTGTTAACATGTGGATGTATCCCTTCCAGTCTTTTCCTTTGCATAATTATTTGTTTTTTTTAAGTGGGATCATATTGTACATAGCTTATATATTTGTTTTTTTTCACTTAACATTAAACAATGACCATTTTTCAGGACATTAATCTTCAAAAGGATGTTCTTTCAAATGCCTGCTTAGAATTCTATGTTATAGATAAACCACAGTGTATTTAATCCTTCCTTAACTAATGAACATTTGGTAAGGTGGTAAGTTTTAGTGTAAATACTGCTATAAGGAGCTTTCCTGATTCATGAAATTTTGTATGTATTGTATATCTGATTATTTGGACAGGCTATATTCCTACAAGTGCAATCACCAGCTCAAAGAGCAAGAACATTTTAACCAGAAAATTTTACCAATTTACTCTCCCAACAGCAAGGAACCTTTGGAGCCATGGAGCCAGTTTACTGGTCTTTACAAAGTTCATCATGGAAGGATTTGGAAAATGAAGAAATGTATAAGAAAATGAAAAATTCTCTGTAATCTCATCAGCCAGAGTTAACAGTGGTTAACATTTCAATTCTAATCACTTCTACTATTTCTTCCAAATATCTATGTCTATAGGCACTGCATGTGTGAAAGCTTATGCATAAATTGGAGCTTTGCTCTATCTATAGCTCTATTTCCAGCTTTATTCATTTTTTCCCATTTAAGAATAACCTTTAAGAATTTTTTCTGAATGATTTATAGTATTTTACCCTGTGAATCTTATGTGTTAAATATTTAGGTTGGTTACTTTTAATTTTTATTATAAATAATGCTTTGATGAGCATTCATTATAAATCTTAATGTACAGCTTTGATGAGGCCCCTGGCATTAATTTCTAGAGGTAGGACTATTTGAGCAAAGAGCATAAGTATTAGAGAGATTTTTTTGATACATGCTGTCAAATCACCTTTCAGAAAGGTTTTAGCAATTTGTAATTTCACTAGTAGTTTATGAGAGCATCCATTTCTCTCTAACTTTTTTTAACATTGAGTATTATTAATATTTTCCCATCTGGGCTACCGATTATCCAAAAGTGATACTTTATTTCTTCAATTTACATGTCTTTCTTTTTTACTAGTTATAGTGATTACTTTTTTTCTTTTTTTATTATTATTATGTTACGTTAATCACCATACATTACATCATTAGTTTTTGATGTAGTGTTCCATGATTCATTGTTTGTGTATAACACCCAGTGCTCCATGCAGAACGTGCCCTCTCTAATACCCGTCACCAGGCTAACCCATCCGCCCACACCCCTCCCCTCTAGAACCCTCAGTTTGTTTCTC
>NW_027790715.1:0-286 GCF_054177405.1 Leptonychotes weddellii | reverse complement strand
TCTCTACGCCCCTATTTAGCAGGAAGAAGTTACAGAAGAGAATACCTTCCACCCTCAGCAACCTTAAAGATTTAAGGGTCAAAACTGTTCGGAGGGAATAATGTGGGAAACAAAGGCAGAAGGAAATGTAGATAAAAGTAAATGTCACAGATCTGTACCTCTGAAACAAGTAATACAATTTATGTTAAAAAAAAAAAAAGAACATAGGAGGGGAAGAATGAAGGGGGGGAAATGAACCATGAGAGACGATGGACTCTGAAAAACAAACTGAGGGTTCTAGAGGGGA
>NW_027790714.1:0-286 GCF_054177405.1 Leptonychotes weddellii | reverse complement strand
CCAGTTTGCTTAGGCATTTTTACAGAGGAAACAAAGGTAAGGAATAAAAGAAGGGAAGTACCAAATGAGTCCTGAAATGTGATAACGGCCCAATTAAACATGCTAGTATTAGGTAATTGGGCTCATTTTCTCGGGATTATTTCCAATTAGCTCACCCTTTAGTAGGACATTCAAAGTAGTTTATCAACTAACTCATCATATCTTCCTGTGTCTAGCTAGATTTCTAATAAAATCTCTGAGATGTTATATTTCATTTGACTTTATGACAGGCTTTTTCTCTACTCAT
>NW_027790713.1:0-286 GCF_054177405.1 Leptonychotes weddellii | reverse complement strand
GGAGGCTGGGTCTCGTTTTCCCCCACTTCACCATGGGAGATATCACGTTTCACCTAACATGACGTTGTATTTGAAATGCTGTATAAATGTTGTAAACTATACCATAGAAATTCTCCATACACTTCTCATGGCTTCACAGTAAAACCTAGAAGGAGTTCCCAGGTGCTGGGATTGGCAGAATCTAAGAAGCCCTGAATCTAGCAAAGGGAGGGGTTGTGGGATACAAATTGAGAAAAGGTGGCCATGGAATGAAATGGTTGGGGGATCAGCTCTGCAGTCCTGCTGC
>NW_027790712.1:0-286 GCF_054177405.1 Leptonychotes weddellii | reverse complement strand
TGGTATGGCCTTAGACCACGGGTTTGCTATAAAGATGCCAAAGCCTGGAGAATGTTAGCTGTGAAGCATTATCAGCCAAACCTCAGGCCTGGCCATGGTTAGGTTGAAAACAGGGAACACAGCAAGAGGGGAGAAAAGGGAGTCTCATCACTGAACTAGGGTAGCAGTGGGAAAGGGTTGAGGGAAGAGTGGGTGCCACGGACTGCCCTGCTCCTCACTCGAGTTCCTTGCCCAGGCCAGATCTTGCCAATTCTGATTGATTTTTCAGACCCAATCTGTGGGCACC
>NW_027790711.1:0-286 GCF_054177405.1 Leptonychotes weddellii | reverse complement strand
CCTGTTGAGTTTGTAGGTGTTCAGAATGGTTTGATCCCTATCCAGCTGAATTCCTGAGAGGAGACGAAATCCAGGTCTCCTACTCCCCCGCCATCTTGCCAGTATCCCTGGTTTCCTTAAACTCTTAAGCCTTAGTTTGAGAAACAGGTAAGATAGGTAAAATGGAAATAACTGGAATATCAACTGCATATGATTCTAGTGAAGAATAAATGAGATATAAAAATAAGTGTTCATAAAACTTTAGAGTATCAGCTTGTATGTACTAATCACTCATTATATAAAAACT
>NW_027790710.1:0-286 GCF_054177405.1 Leptonychotes weddellii | reverse complement strand
GATTCTTACATCAGTTTCTGCTCTTTCCAACTATCCTGTGTTACGGTCACATAAAACTTTAAATTCCTCCACATATGTGCCTTATCTTCTAATGCCTAACCCCATGCTTAATTTCATGCTTTTTTACATGTACAGTGGTCACTCTGCCTGGAATGGTTCTTTTTTTTTCTTTCTTTCTTTCTTTCTTTCTTTCTTTCTTTCTTTCTTTCTTTCTTTCTTTCTTTCTTCTTTCTTTCTTTCTTCCTTCCTTCCTTCCTTCCTTCTTTCCTTCCTTTCTTTCTTTCTT
>NW_027790709.1:0-286 GCF_054177405.1 Leptonychotes weddellii | reverse complement strand
AGATGCTCTGTGTTCTGTCTTCCTGCGAACCAGAACCTTCACCTCCCGCTGAGCATGTGGCAAGGGTCCTCACGCCTGGAAGGGCAGACAAGCTCTATGGGTCCATGAGTTGGGATAAGGAATAACTTGAGCCTTTTTTAGGGAACCATGTCATTCTTCTATGATCTTTATTAAGTCCAGTTGCCACCATACCACCGATATGTGGAAATCTGTGCCACCTTCTCAGTAGATGAATGGATAAAAAGATACTGTGCGTGCACACACACACTCACACGGGAACATTTCT
>NW_027790708.1:0-286 GCF_054177405.1 Leptonychotes weddellii | reverse complement strand
TAGATGGAGTCACAGAAACTACAGCATCGTACGTGACAATGGTTGTATTATGAGCAGCGTATTTTCAAGTGCAGACCTTACTTACCCGTAGAATCCCTGATGTGTCAGGTGCCAAAGACCAGACTCCGGATTGATTTGGTCAATATCTGTTTTAAATGACCTAACACGATTACAAGTTAATAACTGCAATGATCACTGTCTGCTCATCAAGACCTCAGCAAACATGGCTAAAAAAAAATCACCGTGGAGTGCCTTTGGTATTAAACTACATAGGAGTCGGGAGAGT
>NW_027790707.1:0-286 GCF_054177405.1 Leptonychotes weddellii | reverse complement strand
TACAGTATGGCATTTCTTATATAAATCATATACAAAATATTTATAAAATACAAATCGTATTTGTGAGAACCAGTGAAAGGACTGTTACTGAGTTGGCAAATTCTGAGAACTTGAAAGTGAAACACAAGATAATTGAAAGTGTCCAGAAACTGTTGAGGGCACAGTGGCCTTATCTGTAGACCACGGGTAGGTATCTTTGCATGCTTTCAGTCTTTACAGCAAAATATGGGAATGCACATAATGATTAGGGTAAGTACATATCAGAAATACAGGTCATAACTTAATC
>NW_027790706.1:0-286 GCF_054177405.1 Leptonychotes weddellii | reverse complement strand
TCTGGCTACCCCTCAGGAGGTGACACTAAGGACGACCGTCTGGCTACCCCTCAGGAGGTGACACTAAGGACGACCGTCTGGCTACCCCTCAGGAGGTGACACTAAGGACCACCGTCCGGCCGCCCCGCAGGAGGTGACACTAAGGACGGGGGCCAGTGGGACCAGAGCCACCGCATCTCACCCCGACCTCATGGGCCAGGCAGCCCCGTCTCGGCAGCTCCTGGGGTCAGGCCCCGTTCCCCCCACGGCCTCACCGAGCCCCCGGGCCGTCGTGAGGGGCCAGCAG
>NW_027790705.1:0-3282 GCF_054177405.1 Leptonychotes weddellii | reverse complement strand
GCTCCACAGACTCCGGAAGGGGACGTTGGGCCCCGACATCCCCAGGGCTCAGAGCCACGGGGCTCTGGGATCTTTGCTGCTCTCAGCTGCTGACTGTGTTGTCTGTCAGCTGAGAGCGTCTACGAATGTCCCCCAGGAGGGACTCACCTGGGCATTTGGTCAGGCTGACTTCTAGTGACTGGGCCCCGGGACAGGGACTTGATGCACAGGAAAGGGGAGGCTCTAGGCTTCAGGATGAACAGGCCCAGGCCCACCCCTGGGCCCCGTTAGCCACAGGGGGTCTGCTGACACGGGTGGGGGGGCGGTCACCCTGACCCTGTCCCCACACACACGAAGACCCAGCATGAGACCAACACAGTCAAAGCGGACAGATCGCTGGAGCTCCCCCTTTCCCTCCACGAATCCTTTTTCTTTCTAGTCCCCCAGCAAACCCGCCTGTGCTTAAAAAAATAAATGGAGAAAGGTATTATGCTATGGTAATGCAAACACGTCGTTTATCTCTAGTATAGTCCAAGAGGAAACCTTGCCAAGACACGAGCTTTTTTATTTTTTTTTAAAGACTTTATTTATTTATTAGAGGCAGAGAGAGGGAGCAAGAGCAGAGGTGAGGGGCAGAGGGAGAGAGAGACGCGGACTCCCCGCTGAGCAGGGAACCCAACCTGGGGCTCCGTCCCAGGACCCTGAGATCATGACCTGAGCCGAAGGCAGACGCTTAACCGACTGAGCCACCCAGGCGCCCCAGGTCCCCAAACTCTTATCATCCTTAGTGATTCCCTGGGGATGCTCCCTGCTGACTGTACCAGGTTGGGAGGGCAGAGCTGGGTCCTGCACACGGAGACTGTGGACAACTCCAGGGGCACTCTTCACACACAGCACACTGAAGGCAAAGCACCTCCTCGAGTCCTACCCGTGGTGGCCCTACAGGGACCTACAGCTTTTGCCCCAAATGGAGCAGCTGCTGGAGGACGGAGCCCAGCACCTCAGGGGTCTCATACGGATGGGGCACCGAACCCCGGGAAGACGTCTCAGGGCATCTTTCAGTTGCCCGCAAGGATCAGGACCATCCTCTTGTCCTCACTTTTGTGGACACACGCAAGAGTGGCCCCCCAGTTTTGTGGCTGGTTCTCCTAAAGGGCCAACTAGAAAGTCAGGGAAGTGGTGGAGAACATGTGCACGGGTTTGCCTTACCCGTTTCATCCCAAGCACCCCACGCCGACATTTCCGCTTCCTGTTCCTCACCCCGAATTCTTTCCTCTCTTTGTCCTCTTGAATCCAGGGCCGACCAACTGAAAGGAACAGAGGAATCGGCGTGTCCAGAGCCGGGCGGGGAGACACCCGCGTGGGGAGTGCCCAAGGCAGAGCCAGACTCCCCGGGGGTGTCCCAGCAGGTTGGGTCCCCCTCTCCTGACTCCCAGCCCAGCGCCCTGCTGGGGCCATTCAGGGCTGCTCAGCAGGATCCTGTGGTGCGGACCAAGGGTCAGGAGCCAGGACACCGCCCAGAAAGTGGGTGCGGAGGGCTTGCAGAGCGATTTTATAGGCAGAGCGATTCAAGATCCAAGGACCTCAAGTGCCTGAATGACACCAGGGCCTTCAGGATGAGAATCTTAAGAGGAGGGAATGGGGAAGAGCTCCAAGGAGGAGCTCATGGAGGGGAAAGAGCAAATGAGAAAGGGATGAAGCAGGAAACCATTCCAGGAACGATTTCGCTTCCTCTGTTGGCGTCCTCGAGATCCTCGAGATCCACAGAGTAGTCTTGCGTGCCCAGGGCAGCAGCAGTGTTGGGGTGGACGGGGGAAAGGGAATTGGAGAACGCGTCCAGGTGAGACGCGGGGGCCCCGTTGCTCCTGGGATTACGTACCCCGACCTCAGGGCGCACCTGTCCTCAGGACGCACCTGTCCTCAGCTCTGCGGTCGTCCCCAGGCCGCGGTCCCTTCTCTCTGTGATGAGAGACTGGGTGTCTGACCTCAGGCCTCTGATTCTCGAAATGACCAGGACCGAATGCCTGTGTCCTCGTGTCCCTCCTATGGGCGGTCACTGGCCCCATGCCTTTCTGTGCACGGTATTGCTCTCTTCTCCTCGCTCCTCGCCCCACTGCTCTCCTTCCACTTTTCTCTCCTAATTATGGTCCATTTGCTTTCTCCTTGTCCACCTCCACCGGTCAAATTGTTCTCGAATATGGCAACACTGGAGGGAAGATAAAAGCTATACTCCCACCCACTCCAACAAAGGCATCCATCCCTTCTCGTGTCCGGAGCGCCTGCCAGGGGGTGGGGACGGCGGTGGACCTGAGGGACAGACTCACAACCAACTCCACATATCGAGTGTCCGTTCTGTGCCTGACGTGACCTTACTGGGGAGACATTTTAGCCTGAGACAACCCAAACGTTCCCGGAACCATGAGAGAGGAGGGCCCAATATGAGAGGACAGTCCCTTGTCCGATTTGCCTTAGTCTGTGGGGAAGTCCTGGGAAATGGACACCAGTGTGGCCACAGAAATATGTGCTACGTGCCAGGGTTTTCCCTGAGCCCTGGAGGATGCGGAGGCAGGGGCCCCTGGGCAGGGGAGAGGAAAGGGCACGGGGTGGGGTACGACCCGGGTGTGGAGGGGGCAGGGCCAGGGGCTTCTGAGAGGAGCGGTGACCCCTGTCCCCGGCGCCTGGAGCCTGGGCCGGCTCCAGGCCCGGCGACCACGTCAGCGGGGCTGTGAGAGCAAGTGTGTGAAGCAGGCCCAGCCGCACTGTCACACAGCCCGTTAGCACTCCTGCTCTCCGTGGACGGTTGAGGGGCAGCTGGAGGCGGGCCCGTCCGCTGCAAGCACATGGCTCACGGCACACTGGCTGAGGGTGGAGGCTGTGATGAGCTCATGACACTGAGCACGTGCGGTCATCCCAGAGGGAAGACTCTTCTGCTCCTCCGACTCTAGGTGTGCCCTGGCAGTGAGAGCAAGTGGAGAGGTCACACAGCCAGAGGTGATGCTCTAGGTCAGGAAATGACCGGGGAGAGAGAGTTTACTTCTCATGCACCACCTGGCACACACTGCAGCTTCGGCGCCAGGTTCCAGGGTCTGTGCGAGAGCTGTTGGGTCTCACCAGACTTCGTGCACCCCAGGTCATCCACAAGACTGATACCAACGTGTCTTGGGCAGGGTTCCCAAGAGGTGGTCTCCCAGCAAAAGCCAAGCTATCACACTAGGCTGTGGCAAAGGGAGGCGAGAACAGGTCCTGCGGGAGAGAGCACTTGTGAACGGCAAGGCAAGAAAGGTGTTGACGAACACGGCCCGC
>NW_027790704.1:0-286 GCF_054177405.1 Leptonychotes weddellii | reverse complement strand
GTAGATAATTAAGGTGAGTGAGCTGTGGTGATTCTGATTTGGGTTTTCAGTTGCATTTTTTAGGCACCACATTAAGTCCCAAACCTAATTTATTTTCCTGCAGTCATAGGGAGATGAGCAGATTGATTTAGAGGGTTTTTAGCTGCAAGTGACCTGTTGATTAAAGTGTTTTATAGGAGAGACGATTTTTACGTGACAAAATCTGGAAACAGAAGCGGGGTTGTTTTGGCCACTCAAGGACAGGACCGTGGGTGAGCATTTCCAAATTCTCTAGGACTTTCCTCAT
>NW_027790703.1:0-286 GCF_054177405.1 Leptonychotes weddellii | reverse complement strand
GATGTAATGTATGGGGATTACATAAGAATAAAAAAAAAAAGAAAAAAAAAAAAGAACCTTTGAGCAAAGGTTGACAAAGCAGTTTACTAGAAACTGAAGATAAATAGAAAGTAAGAAACACATTTGACCCTGATGACAACTTTAATAAGAGCATTTAAGACAAATGACAATAATATAAAACCTAGGATGAGAGGCTGAGTTTTAGAGATTTTGACATGTCAAAATATGCCTGCCTGGTATACTGGTAAGGCAGGAAAGCTAGAGGCCTATTTACTTTGGGCCACTG
>NW_027790702.1:0-286 GCF_054177405.1 Leptonychotes weddellii | reverse complement strand
GTAATCTCTTGAGTTACATCCTGAAGACATAAGAATATCTTACTTTCCAACAACTCTTCACACAATGGTTTTAGCCTTTATTGATAAAATTGTCTGATTCAATTTTTACATTAGAGATTGAAAATGTTTATTTTTTTATTTTTATTTATTTATTTATTTATTTATTTATTTTATTCTTATGTTAATCCCCATACATTACATCATTAGTTTTAGATGAAGTGTTCCATGATTCATTGTCTGTGCATAACACCCAGTGCTCCATGCAGAATGTGCCCTCCTCAATACC
>NW_027790701.1:0-286 GCF_054177405.1 Leptonychotes weddellii | reverse complement strand
CTGGCTGCCCCACTCTGTGCGCCCCCTGGTTCTGGGGGTACCGTGGGCCATGCGCTGGGCACACATCACAGACACTGTCTCCCGCCACGTTCTGCGAAGTAGCGCCGGCAGAGGATGGACACAGGACTGGGGAAGAGGCTCGCTCGAGGCTGCACCGCGTGCCCTTCGCCACGTCCTTCTGCCCAACGTCCAGGCTTCCGTCTGACCGTCTGATGGGCCCTGAGCCGACCAGCCTGCCTCACTGGCCTCTCATCTCTGCACCCTCTAGTTTTAGGAAGTCCTGGGG
>NW_027790700.1:0-286 GCF_054177405.1 Leptonychotes weddellii | reverse complement strand
TAAATAAGCCATGTTTATTAAAAAACAGTGTGTTTCCTGAACAGCAGGGTGGAAGGGATCTTTTGAATTATGAAATCAAATCAGCTTTAGAATATTATCCTTGACCTTTGCCATAAACCCTCTAATTGTTCCAAGGAAAACCAGTCTGCTTCAGTGATGAGTAATAAAAACAGAACCAGCATAGAATATAAGCAAAGATTCTGAGAAAAAGGCAAAGAAGGGAATAATAAGAGATGTAAATCTCTAATAAGAGATGCAGATCTCTCACTAGAAATAGTAGCCAAAG
>NW_027790699.1:0-286 GCF_054177405.1 Leptonychotes weddellii | reverse complement strand
GCTTTTGCTGCATGGCAGAATACTGCTTAACTTACAGATTTACTTACCCTTTCTGACTAGGAACTCATGCTTATTAGTATTATATTTTATTTTATTTTATTTTTTTTTAAAGATTTTATTTATTTATTTGACAGAGAGAGACACAGCGAGAGAGGGAACACAAGCAGGGGGAGTGGGAGAGGGAAAAGCAGGCTCCCGGGAACACAAGCAGGGGGAGTGGGAGAGGGAAAAGCAGGCTCCCGGCAGAGCAGGGAGCCAGATGCGGGGCTCGATCCCAGGACCCTGG
>NW_027790698.1:0-286 GCF_054177405.1 Leptonychotes weddellii | reverse complement strand
CTGAGAAAAAGGCAAAGAAGGGAATAATAAGAGATGTAAATCTCTAATAAGAGATGCAGATCTCTCACTAGAAATAGTAGCCAAAGTATAGGTAAAAATTGTGACTAAACATTTACTATAACTTTTAAAAACTTAATAAAGCAAGTCAGGGTCATAAAGTAGAAATGTAAGAATCAGGGGCGAGATAGTAAAAAAGTTAAATGGTAGAACTCTGGAAATGAGTAGAATTGAAAAATAAGATTTTAGAGAGAAAAATGACAGAAAATAGATCACAGGTAAAGAAAAT
>NW_027790697.1:0-286 GCF_054177405.1 Leptonychotes weddellii | reverse complement strand
TTCAAACTGTCTTGTGTGTTCAGGGGCTTTTATAGTTAAATACAGCCTTGTATATACAAAGAATTTGGAGTCAGGGTCTTCATAAGGATATATGTCAAGTATTGAGCCCAAGGAAAGTCAAACACTGGCTATTTCCATGCAGTCCTTGCATTGGTGAACCCACCTCACCAGTACTGTGCATCTCTTTATTTTTTTTAAATTTTTTTTTTTAAAGAGTTTTTTTATTGGGCGCCTGTGTGGCTCAGTTGGTTGAGCGACTGCCTTCGGCTCAGGTCATGATCCTGGA
>NW_027790696.1:0-286 GCF_054177405.1 Leptonychotes weddellii | reverse complement strand
GGCCAGGCAGGTAATGTGAGGAGGGAAGTAGGTTGGGTAGAACTATGGTGAATTGCCTAGGGCGCTGTATTTATTTATTTATTTATTTATTTATTTATTTATTTATTTTAAGATTTTATTTATTTGTGAGAGAGACAATGAGAGACAGAGAGCATGAGAGGGAGGAGGGTCAGAGGGAGAAGCAGACTCCCCGCTGAGCGGGGAGCCCGATGTGGGACTCGATCCCGGGACTCCAGGATCATGACCTGAGCCGAAGGCAGTAGCCCAACCAACTGAGCCACCCAGG
>NW_027790695.1:0-286 GCF_054177405.1 Leptonychotes weddellii | reverse complement strand
GCCTCCGGCAAAGACATTTGGGAACCATGGCAACAGGCCCCTCCCCCAGGAGATCAGCAAGAACAGCCAGCCAAGACCAAGCTTACTGATCAATGAGAACGGCAGAACTCCAGCACTAGGGGCAGAATTCGAGAGATAAGTGATACCATAAGATGAAACAATAGAATGATTGGGATCCCAGAAGAAGAAAGAGAGAAAGGGGCAGAAGGTATATGGAGCAAATTATAGCAGAGAACTTCCCTAATTTGGGGAAGGAAACAGGCATCAAAATCCAGGAGGCACAGAG
>NW_027790694.1:0-3282 GCF_054177405.1 Leptonychotes weddellii | reverse complement strand
AAGTCAAAACACAGTGGGTATAGAAAAGATGGGCAATACATTATAATCAAGCATCTCACTTATTAGAAATTATACAGTAGTTCCAAGTTTGTATACACCCAATAACATAAATTCAATTCATATAAAGAAAATCTAGAGGGCGTTACATTAAAATTTAACATTTAAAATATATACACACAAGTTTTCTGCTTACAGTTTAGCAATTTGGACACTCCTACTCTGATAGCAATAAAAAGACAAATAATCTACAAAAGTATAACTTTTCTTGAGCTCATGAGAAATCGGAGGTTGCAGACAACCACCTAGCCTGAAATCTAAGGAAATAATAGATTTCTCCAGGAAGGCATTTACAAGAAGAGAGGAGACATGAGCACTGGCTGGAAAAGTAAGACCAGGTTTCCAATCAAGTGTTTACGAATTCTGCAGACATGTTTGACAGTTTTCTAAAGGCCTAATGAAAGCTACTATGAGCAGACAGGCTCCCTGAGAGCCACAGACACAGGGAAATTCATTCCCACTGACTGACTTTCCTTATGGACCTTACATATTATTATAAAAACAAACTGAGGACAAGGTGAGATATTGGAAAAAAAAAATTACTCTAAATGGTGCAGGCCTGGAGCAGGGGGTCAGGTGTGGGAAAATAGACAATGAAATCAGTACATGTTGTTGAGATTCTAGAGAAAAAAGAAAGAGGCAGAGGAGATAACAGTCAAGTAGTTTCCTCAAATTATAATAGAAATCAAACCGCAGCTTTAAGATCTTCTGAAAACATAAATAAAGACAAATCAATAACACACACATACACTCAACAGAAATATGTTAATGGCAGCTAGAGAAAAATAAAAACAAAGTCTATTTAGAAAAAAAATAAAAATAAAATGCATCTGTGAGCAAACCAAACAAAAAATGTATTTTGAGATTATTCTAATATGCAGAGACCAAAAATAAATGCATGATAGAAGGTGGTGAATTCTGTGGAAAAAAACAGATCAAGTCAAGAAGAATGGAGATGCTTGAAGGTGCAGGTTATGGTAAAAATTGAGCTGTAGGGGCGCCTGGGTGGCTCAGTTATTAAGCATCTGCCTTCAGCTCAGTTCATGATCCCAGAGTCCTGGGATCTAGCCCCGCATCGGGCTCCCTGCTCCGCGGGAAGCCTGCTTCTCCCTCTCCCACTCCCCCTGCTGTGTTCCTGCTCTCGCTGTGTCTCTCTCTGTCAAATAAATAAATAAAATCTTTAAAAAAAAATGAGATGTATCTAGGTATGAATTCATTTTTATGTATCTTGTTTGTGATTTCTCCTGATCTGAGAATTGATCTTTCATTAGGTCTGTAATTTCTCAGTAATTCTCGCTAATAAATATATGAGACTCTAATATATGATAGTCATTTTTACTCTGTCTTCCATGTCATTTAAACCTTCTTCCTTATTGTTCAATTTTATACCTCTCTTTTAACCATTAGAGTTAATTCCATCAAGTTTTAAATCCAGTACATTTGTTCTAATTTTAGCTGTGTCTAATATATTATGAATGACTCAGTTTTGTGTTTACTTTTGTTTGAATTAACATTCCAACCACTCAATTTAGTTTATATTTAGATAAAACCTGCTTGTTTTACAGTCTGATAATTCCAATATCTAGTCTTTCTAAATCTGATTCTGCTGTTTCTCCCCTATTAGTTCCTTCTTATATTTCTTGTTTCTATGTGTATTTGGTTATGTTTTGTTTTCCTGTCAACTTATATCTCATGAAAGTGTATCTGTGTAAATAATTTTAAAACAAAGTGGAAAGTAGGCACCCAAAAGGTAATATAATCTTGCTTTTGCCAAATATCTGGGGTTATAATCAGACTGAGTCCACATTATACTACATTTCTGTCTTGAGGTTTTTCAAGTCACACAGGTTATATTTGTGCAAACCAAAAAAAAAGAGGGGGTGGATATTTATTTGGAGGAATACATTCTCTGAAAAAGCATAAAACAGAAATTTCTAGAGAATTAAAGTTCAACATAGGCAATTTTATTTACCATTTTTTTAGGAAAAGGAAATGTCTAATCCTAGTTCATTCTCACACAAAGCCTAGAGCTCTTTGCAGTTCTTGTTTGACTAGGTTTTCCCACCACACCTCCAAGCTGGTTGGTCCTTGAGCTTTGTTTCTGGTCCTTTGTCCTTCAGGATCCCAAAGAATCTCACCTCAACTTTATCAGGGCCAGTCAGGCTTTCGAGGGAAAATCCTGATTTCTGAGTAATTTTTTTATTCTTGTATGCTCACTGTAGTATTAAAAAATTATATTTTTGTGTTTTACCCAACTTTTAAAATTATTTTATTTGTAGGACTGGTTAGAGTTTCCAGTTTGCACTACTGCAGGGAAAAAAAAAAAAAAGGCAAAAAGCACTTTCAAAACTAGGAGTCCATCCTCTTGCATTATGGATTTGTGATACATTCTAAATAAAATGGAGATTAAAAATTTGCTTTTGAACTTTGAGGTTATTAGCATAAGGAACCATGAAACTTAAATTTCTCCTGGGAGTTAATTTCTGTCTGAGTTTTATTTATTTATTTTATTATTTTTTTTAAAGATTTTATTTATTTATTTGAGAGAGAGAGAATGAGAGAGAGCGAGTACATGAGAGGGGGGAGGGTCAGAGGGAGAAGCAGACTCCCTGCCGAGCAGGGAGCCCGATGCGGGACTCGATCCAGGGACTCCAGGATCATGACCTGAGCCGAAGGCAGTCGCTTAACCAACTGAGCCACCCAGGCGCCCAATTTCTGTCTGAGTTTTAAAGGAATGTGGCAAGTTTGTTCAATGTTTAAGATGAACATTATTGAATCTAATAATCCAATCTTAATCTCAATTATTTAGGATAGTTTGTCTTACACAACATATGGATCTAGTATAAGTTGATATCCATCCAAAATTAAACATACTTTCTAAACACTCATTGCAAAAATTCTTCATGCTACATTTTTTCAGTATTGCAAACCTATATTATCTTGGTTATCCCATTAAGAGTCAAAATAATAGCTAAGGAATTTCCATTAATCTTATGAATATGGTAGATACCCCGACGTTAATATTGATTTCATAATAAGGAATGTGAGGGTTTTATGAAACTGTTAAGGAAAATTTACAGTTTTCTTTAGCTTTTATGTTGTAATATATTCAGAATATACTCCAAAATAAAGTTGTAGTAAATTATCTCTTTTAATTCTTTTACATAAAATGTTTTTATTATAAATCCAGACACTTAAAGTAGGTTTCTAAAAGTACAATTAAGA
>NW_027790693.1:0-286 GCF_054177405.1 Leptonychotes weddellii | reverse complement strand
ACCCCCCAAATTACTAGAACTCCTACAGCAATTAGTAATGTGGCAGGATACAAAATCAATGCACAGAAATCAGTTGTTTTCTTATACACTAACAATGCAGCTGTAGAAAGAGAAATTAGAGAATTGATTCCATTTATAATAGCACCAAAAACCATAAGATACCTCGGAATAAACCTAACAGAGGTAAAGGATCTATACTTTAGGAACTACAGAACACTCATGAAAGAAATTGAAGACACAAAAATATGGAAAAACATACATGTCTTTATATTAAAATTTGGCTTTT
>NW_027790692.1:0-286 GCF_054177405.1 Leptonychotes weddellii | reverse complement strand
TTTGGCCTGCAGCAACAGCCACTGTCCCAAAGTGACCTCACTGGGCTAAAAGGTGTCTGAAGTCACGAAACCATCAGAGCCCATCCAACCACCTGACACGTGTACAGTGAATGCCTTCTTTGTGCTTGTCATCGCAAGGCCGGCACCCAGTGTGCGATCAAGAGACCCTACCCTGGCCTGGGGGCCCCATGGCCCAGCCGGTGAGGAGGCCAGGACGGAGGGCTGGTCAGGGTCCTGAGATGAAGCACAAGGCCCCAGATACCACAGGCCTCCTCCTTCCGTGCCC
>NW_027790691.1:0-286 GCF_054177405.1 Leptonychotes weddellii | reverse complement strand
TCTGTGAGTTAGCAGTACTTAAACTCTGATACTTACTCACCCTTGAAAACCTTAAATGGGGAAAACAAAACAATGTGCCTACTTGCCTTTTTTTTTTTACCAAACAAAATGATTTCTATTTTATTTCTCAACCTAGTAAAAAACATCTAGCTTAGGGTTTTTGGTGTAAATCCAATATAACCTAGAAAAAAAAGTATTTTTTTTTATTTTTTAATTATTATTTTTTTATTCTTATGTTAATCCCCATACATTACATCATTAGTTCTAGATGAAGTGTTCCATGATT
>NW_027790690.1:0-286 GCF_054177405.1 Leptonychotes weddellii | reverse complement strand
GAGCAAGCATGGCTGTACACGTGGGAAGTGAGCAGACCCCAGTTCTCGGCATCTCCGTGTGCCTTGAAACTGAGATCCTTGCTCCACTTTTTTTTTTTTTTTTTTTTTTGCTTTCTGGGCGTTGACTTCATCTGACTCCTTTATAGACTCGGAAAAGTGACAACACTCCAGTGGTCCCTCACTGCTGGACGGTTCTCTCATGCTTTGGAGAGGAAATCTAAGCTGGACAACAGGAACTTCTGCCAGAAGCACCTGGGATTTGGGCTAATTTTTGCCTCTCATAAAG
>NW_027790689.1:0-286 GCF_054177405.1 Leptonychotes weddellii | reverse complement strand
TAATAAGGCAGAAAACAGGAGCTTAGTTAAGAAACAACTAGGGGCCTGGGTGGCTCAGTCAAGTGTCTGACTTCAGCTCAGGTCATGATTTTGAGGTCCTGGAATCGAGCCCCGTTTTGGGCTCCACGCTCAGCAGAGTCTGCTTCTCCCTCTCCCTTTGCCCCTCCCCCTGCTAGTGTGCACACACTCTCTCTCTCAAATAAATAAGATCTTAAAAAAAAAAAAAAAAACTAGACAGCAATGACATCAAGCTCTAAAGCCTTGATGGATTCAACAAAACCCAAAG
>NW_027790688.1:0-286 GCF_054177405.1 Leptonychotes weddellii | reverse complement strand
TACTGTGTGTTTTATTTGCTTTTTTCCCTCCTAATTTCTTAAGGTAGTAGCTGAAGTTATTGAGCTGAGGTCTTTCTTTTCTAGTATAGGCATTTTAGTGTCACAGATTTCCATTTAAATACCATGTTAGATGCATCCAACACATTTTTATATGTTCCATTTTAATTTTTATTCAGTTCAAAATTCTAGTTTCCTTTTTGATTTCTCCTTTTACCCATGGGTTATTTAGAAGTATGTTATTTAGTTTCCAAATATTTAGAGATTTTTCAAATATATTTATGTTATG
>NW_027790687.1:0-286 GCF_054177405.1 Leptonychotes weddellii | reverse complement strand
TGTGTATATATATGCCACATCTTCTTTATCCATTCATCTGTCAATGGACATCTGGGCTTTTTCCATATTTTGGCTATTGTGGGCATTGCTGCTATAAACATTGGGGGGCAGGTGCCCCTTCAGATCACTATGTTTGTATCCTTTGGATAAATACCTAGCAGTGCAATGGCTGGGTCGTAGGGTAGCTCTATTTTTAACTGTTTGAGGAACCTCCATACTGTTGTCCAGAGTGGTTGCATCAGTTTGCATTCCCACCAACGGCGTAAGAGGGTTCCCCTTCCTCCCC
>NW_027790686.1:0-286 GCF_054177405.1 Leptonychotes weddellii | reverse complement strand
TGTTGCAGATGAAAAGAAGCCAAAGAGACAAGACAAACGAACGCCTGGTCCTAGTGTGGTCCAGGTTGTCCCTAGGTTGGTCTGCCAGCCTCCTCTCCAGCTGGCTAGGAAGGCTGTAGAGGGGCTGTGTGTGCCGGACTAGGGACGGGCGTCACCTCTCTGTGGCTCAGTGTGACCATAGCCCTGTCTTCAGCGGTGAGGGGCCATGATGCATGTGGCATGGTCTGAGTCAGTTCAGAAAAATCACACACCCCCATATGGAGGGAGGCAGGGGGAGGCAGGGGGA
>NW_027790685.1:0-286 GCF_054177405.1 Leptonychotes weddellii | reverse complement strand
TTATGCACAAACAATGAATCATGGAACACTACATCTAAAACTAATGATGTAATGTATGGGGATTAACATAAGAATAAAAAGAATAATAAAAAAAACAAAAATAAATTTAGGATAAACCCTTCCTTTTAGTACACTGCAATTAAAACTAATTCTTATGTGCCTAGGATACATTTCTATGTTTCTTACTACAGTCTAACTTTTTAACTCCTACCACAGACTAGAATACCTTAAAACTCTTAACAAAGAACTGGTTTAATAGTTCCATCCCAAATTCTATAATTTCACA
>NW_027790684.1:0-286 GCF_054177405.1 Leptonychotes weddellii | reverse complement strand
CCTTTCTTCGATCTCCTGTTGAGTTTGTAGGTGTTCAGAATGGTTTGATCCCTATCCAGCTGAATTCCCGGGACCAGACGAAATCCGAGTCTCCTACTCCTCCGCCATCTTGCTCCGCCCCCTGTAACTGATAGTGTTTTAAATTTTGCTGTCCATGTGTACATTCCTGGCCATATAGAAATACAGTGGGGATTTTTTGTTTTCTTTACCTCTTTCATCCATCCTCCCATTCCCCCCTTCCCTTTGGCAGCCACCTGTTTGTTTTCTGTATTTAACAGTCTGGTTT
>NW_027790683.1:0-3283 GCF_054177405.1 Leptonychotes weddellii | reverse complement strand
AGATCTGAGATTCAACAGTCTTGCACAATTCACAGCGCTTACCAGAGCACATACCCTCCCCAGTGTCTATCACCCAGTCACCCCATCCCTCCCACCCCACCCCCCACTCCAGCAACCCTCAGTTTGTTTCCTGCGATTAAGAATTCCTCATATCAGTGAGGTCATATGATACATGTCTTTCTCTGTTTGACTTATTTCGAACAGAGGCCTATTTTAAAGTGTAGCTGACACTATACAGAAAAATAGCAGGTAACTCAGGGAAAAAGCAGAGAAGTCCAATTGGCAGATTTGGAGAATATTGAACCTAACATGACAGATCGTAATGGTAACACAGTCAGTTTCTACTCTGAAGTTATTCGGTTCGGAGTGACATCAATGGGCAAGAGTATTTTTCAGTGACCATTTTAAAGAAACGCAGTCATACACATTTTTTGGGGTATGTGGTTATAAAAGAGTTAAAAAGCAACAGTGATGGAATATGTTAATCCTATAGCATGGAAAATAATCGAGTAATTTTTTTTTTTTTTAAAGATTTTTTATTTATTTGAGAGAGAGAGAAAGAGCACAAGAGGGGGGAGCGAGAGAGGGAGAAGCAGACTCCCCGCCGAGCAGGGAGCCCGATGAGGGACTCGATCCTGGGACTCCAGGATCATGACCTGAGCCGAAGGCAGTCGCTTAACCAACTGAGCCACCCAGGCGCCCAACTGAGTAATTTTTAAAGTAAAAAAGTTTTTCAAAAAAATAAAGTAAAAAAATTATTTCAAGGTTATTTGAATTGAACTGCTAGGGAAAATAAACAGGTGAAACAGAAAATAAATGAATTTTAGACTGATTTTCCTTTTTTAATTATGTTTTTAAATGTAAATTCAAGTTAGTTAACATACAGTGTCCTATTAGTTTCGGGTGTACAATTTCGTGGTTCAACACTTCCATACGTCCTCTGGTGCTCATCACAAGTGCCTTCCTTAAGACCCATCACCTACTTACCCCATCCCGCCCACCCACCTCCCCTCTGGTAACCACCAGTTTGTTCTTTATAATTAAGAGTCTTTTCTTGGTTTGCCTCCTTCCCCCTGCCACCCTTTGCTCATTTGTTTTGTTTCTTAAATTCCACATATGAGTGAAATCATAGGATATTTGTTTTCTCTGTCTTAGTTCACTTGGAATAATACTATCTAGTTCCATCCGTGTCATTGCAAATGGCAGGATTTCATTCTTTTTTGACTGAGTAATATTCCTAGACTGATTTCTTAATCCTCAAAGGTATTTTTCTGTAAAAACTCCTCTTTAAAGGAAAATATATTAAACAAACTTAAAAAGGGAATTTTATGTGTTTTAAAAACAGTGTATTTCAATTTTAGATAGTTTTAAAACACACACTAAGAAGATGGGGATTTTATTATAATACATTTATTTTCCTCCCCTCTGTTACAGGTTAGGAAACTACAACCAAATCTGGCCTGCTGCTTGTTTCTGTAGATAAAGTTTTATTGTAACTTGCTCAGTTGCCTGTGCTCATTTGTTTATGTATTATTTATTCCTGCTTTTGAGTTACAGCAGTGAAAGGAGTAGTCCTGATGGGAACAATATGGTCCTGTTTGTTTTGGTAAATAAAGTTTTCCTATTAACACAGGCACATCCTTTTGTTTATGTATGGTCTATTCCTGCTTTTGAAATACAGCAGTGAAATTAAATTGTCTTGACAGAGACGATGGGGCTGGCAAGCCTAAATTATTTACTCTCTTGCTCTTTTTAGGAAAAGTTTATTGATCCCTGTTATATTGTTACTTTTTATATTGTCAAGATGTATAATATCTTCTTTGCAACCACAGTTCCACATTTTTGGTATATTTAGATGCCTACAGTGCTCTTCACTAGTTCTCTTTACCATGACTTCTCCAATTTTGAGTTCTTTATTTTGATTCTTTTCTGGATTTCGTCAAGTAGTTTCTTCAATAAAAGGTTTTAAGAACTGAATTTCCCTTTTTACATTAAACAACATATACCTGCTACAAATTACTTTAAAACATCTTGGGTAGCTATTATATTCTTTCCTAAAAAACTATGTAGATCAAAATAGTCTGATAGAATTGTAATCCTAGTAGCCACATTAAAAAATGGAACAGGGGCACCTGGGTGGCTCAGTCGGTTAAGCAGCTGCCTTCGGCTCAGGTCATGATCCCAGGGTCCTGGGATTGAGCGCCACATCGGGCTCCCTGCTCAGCGGGGAGCCTGCTTCTCCCTCTCCCTCTGCCTGCTTCTCTGCCTACTTGTTCTCTCTCTCTCTGTGTCAAATAAATAAATAAAATCTTTAAAAAAAAATGGAACAGATAAAATTAATTTTAATAGTATATTTTATTTAACCCAATATGTTGAAATATCCTTTTCACATGTAGTCAACTTAAAACTTTATTAATGAGATTTAAAAATTATTATTATTATTATTATTATAAGAGAAAGAGAGAGAGTGCGAGTAGGGAGGGGCAGAGGGAGAGAGAGATTTTTAAGTAGGCTCCATGCCCAGCATGGAGCCAAACATGGGGCTCGATCTGAGATAATGACCTGAGCCGAAATCAAGAGTTGACACTTAACTAACAGAGCAACCCAGGCACCCCTAAATTATTTTTTTTATAAATCATCGAAACCCAGCATGTATTTTATGCTTACAACACAACCCAGTTTCAGTTAGCCATGTTTCAAGTGTTCAAAGGCCATATGTAGCTAGTGACTGTCATATTAGACAGCACATTGCACACTACTCTCATTTATAGTTGAGCGTGGAATGTTGCTCTGCAGAAGTCTGAGATCTGTCTGATAATTGTTTTTCTCCTTGGAGGTGATTAGCTTTTCTTTTTTTAATTTTATTTTATTATGTTAATCATACATTACATCAATAGTTTTTGATGTAGTGTTCCATGATTGTTTGTGTAAAACACCCAGTGCTCTATTCAATATGTGCCCTCTTTAATACCCATCACCAGACTAACCCATCCCCCCACCCATGTCCCCTCTAGAACCCTCAGTTTGTTTCTCAGAGTCCATAGTCTCTCATGGTTTGTCTCCCCCTCTGATTCCCCCCCCTTCATTTTTCCCTTCCTGCTATCTTCTTCTTCTTTTTTTAAACATATAATGTATTATTAGTTTCAGAGGTACAGGTCTGTGATTCATCAGTCTTACACAATTCATAGTGCTCACCATAGCACATACCCTCCCCAATGTCCATCACCCAGTCACCCCATCCCTCCCACCCCCACCACTCCAGCAACTCTGTTTGTTTCCTGAG
>NW_027790682.1:0-286 GCF_054177405.1 Leptonychotes weddellii | reverse complement strand
GCATTTCTCATCGCTATCAAAGATGTAAAAAGCCAGGGGCGCCTGGGTGGCTCAGCCGGTTAAGCGTCTGCCTTTGGCTCAGGTCACGATCCCAGGGTCCTGGGATCGAGCCCCGCATCGGGCTCCCTGCTCCGCAGGAAGCCTGCTTCTCCCTCTCCCACTCCCCCTGCTCGTGTTCCCTCTCTCGCTGTGTCTCTCTGTCAAATAAATAAATAAAATCTTTAAAAAAAAAAAAAGATGTAAAAAGCCAGAAAAATCCCTTAGCAGGAAGCATCACAGGGAGATC
>NW_027790681.1:0-286 GCF_054177405.1 Leptonychotes weddellii | reverse complement strand
CGAATGACCAGACTCCTTAGTTTTTAGCTAAGGTCCTGATCTCATGGGTTGTGGGATGGAGCCTCACATTGGGCTCCGCGCTCAGCTGCGGGGTCTGCTTGGGGATTCTCTCCCTCTGCCCCTCCCCCAAGTGTCTGTGCACACACGCTCTCTGTCTCTCTCTCTCTCTAAAATGAATAAAATAAATCTTAAAAAAAAATGATCGTAAAGCGTATTTTTTTTTTTTAAAGATTTTATTTATTTATTTGAGAGAGAGAGAATGAGAGACAGAGAGCATGAGAGGGGG
>NW_027790680.1:0-286 GCF_054177405.1 Leptonychotes weddellii | reverse complement strand
TGTGTATATATATGCCACATCTTCTTTATCCATTCATCTGTCAATGGACATCTGGGCTTTTTCCATATTTTGGCTATTGTGGGCATGGCTGCTATAAACATTGGGGGGCAGGTGCCCCTTCAGATCACTATGTTTGTATCCTTTGGATAAATACCTAGCAGTGCAATGGCTGGGTCGTAGGGTAGCTCTATTTTTAACTGTTTGAGGAACCTCCATACTGTTGTCCAGAGTGGTTGCATCAGTTTGCATTCCCACCAACGGCGTAAGAGGGTTCCCCTTCCTCCCC
>NW_027790679.1:0-286 GCF_054177405.1 Leptonychotes weddellii | reverse complement strand
TTTCTTTCTTCTTTCTTTCTCTCTTCTTTCTTTCTTTCTTCCTTTCTTTTTCTTTCTTCTTTCTTTCTTTCTTTCTTCTTTCTTTCCTTCTCTTTTCTTTCTTTCTTTCTTTCTTTCAAGATTTTATTTATTTATTTGAGAGAGAGAGAGAGCACAAGCAGGAGGACAGGCAGAGGGATAAACACACTCCCCACTGAGCAACACCATCCCAGGCCCCTGGGATCATGACCTGAGCCAAAGGCAGATGCTTACACAAAGGAGCCCCCCAAGCCTCCCTGCTGATACT
>NW_027790678.1:0-286 GCF_054177405.1 Leptonychotes weddellii | reverse complement strand
TTCCTGGTTCAGTTTTGGTAGTTTATACGTCTCTAGGAATGCATCCATTTCTTCCAGTTTATCTAATTTGCTGGCATATAGTTGCTCATATGTTCTTATAATTGTTTGTATTTCTTTGGTGTTGGTTGTGACCGCTCCTCTTTCATTCATGATTTATTTGGGTCCTTTCTCTTTTCTTTTTGATAAGTCTGGCCGGGGGTTTATCAGTCTTACTAATTCTTTCAAAGAACCAGGAGCTCAGCATCCTTAACACTTAGTATTGTCAGTCTTTTTATTAGTTTTAGCC
>NW_027790677.1:0-286 GCF_054177405.1 Leptonychotes weddellii | reverse complement strand
CAGGACGTTCTTCAGACTACACATGTCCAGCCTTCAACCCAGACTTTCAGGTCAGAATCTCTGGGGAGGAGGCCTAGAGAATCCGCATTTTTAACCAGCTCGGCAGCCAAGCCCAGAGCTGGAGGGTAGGGGCACCGACAGATGCGATGGGCCACAGCCGTCCCTCCCGCCGCCCGTCCCGGGGGCACCCACCCATGTCTGTGGCCAGCTGCTTGGTGGAGTGCAGCGTCAGCTCAGGGATCTGCAGGATCACGTCACAGTAGGTCTGCATCGTGGCTCTGGCGAT
>NW_027790676.1:0-286 GCF_054177405.1 Leptonychotes weddellii | reverse complement strand
TGCCGCTTGTTGGGTCCCTGCTGGAGGAACAGTGGCCCGACTGTGCCGCGGATCACGGTGCTGGCCCTCAGCTCCGTCTCTGCAGCTGGCTTCCTGCTCCGATACCTGGGAGCTCTGCCACATTCAGGCACCCCCGGTCTTTCTGTGACCCCGAGGGTCCTGAGACCACACTGTCCCAGCGAGGGTTCCACCCCCCACTTAGCCACTGAAGCAACGTCCCTCAGCAGAGCAGACTTTTAAAAGTTCCGATTTTGTGCTGCGCGGCTCTATCACTTGCCAGAAGTGG
>NW_027790675.1:0-286 GCF_054177405.1 Leptonychotes weddellii | reverse complement strand
TTTCTGGTTTCTCAAACCAGTTGGTTTTATTTACTGACTTCCAATGATCACCTCACTATTTCTTTTGACTATTTGATTTTTTTAATTGCCATTGGATTTTAATGTTTGATGCATAGCTTCTGGCCTCTGTTCTCTATTTCCAAGTTATCAAGGTAAAAGTTCCCAACTTCTGAGCTTTATTTCAGAACATGTCCTAACAAGAATTGCCTTTCATTCATACTCCATCTGACCAGGGGTAGAAATTATTATTTTCTTTTATGAAGATGAAGTGAGATATGTAGAGAAA
>NW_027790674.1:0-286 GCF_054177405.1 Leptonychotes weddellii | reverse complement strand
CTTCTCCCTCTCCCACTCCCCCTGCTTGTGTTCCCTCTGACTGTGTCTCTCTCTGTCAAAAAAATAAAATCTTAAAAAAAAAAAAAGAAAAGAAAAGAAAAATAAGTTACCAAAGGGAACCACATAGATAAGATGACCTATTGGTTAGCTACAGACAGAAAAGTGCTCAGCATATCTCACCTTGATTGGGGAGACCAGACCTAGACTTAGTGGCTGCTTCCTGGGGAGTCAGGTTCCAAGCTGGCTGGGGGCATTGGGGATTGAGGCAAATGCCCACAGACTCCAG
>NW_027790673.1:0-286 GCF_054177405.1 Leptonychotes weddellii | reverse complement strand
CTAGAGGGGAGGGGGGTGGGAGGATGGGTTGGCCTGGTGGTGGGTATTGAGGAGGGCACGTTCTGCATGGAGCACTGGGTGTTGTGCACGAACAATGAATCATGGAACACTTCATCTAGAACTAATGATGTAATGTATGGGGATGAACATAAGAATAAAAAAAAAAAATGTTAAAAAAAAAAATGCTTAGTGCTGGTAAATTTAGGGGGCCCCTGGGTGGGTTAAGCGGCCGACTCCTGGCATTGGCTCAGGGTCACGATCTCAGGGTTGGGGGATCAAGCCCCAT
>NW_027790672.1:0-3283 GCF_054177405.1 Leptonychotes weddellii | reverse complement strand
TATCAGTGAGGTCATATAATACATGTCTTTCTCTGATTGACTTATTTCACTCAGCATAATACCCTCCAGTTCCATCCACGTCACTGCAAATGGCAAGGGTTCATTCCTTTTGATGGCTGCATAATATTCCATTGTATATATATATATACCACTAGTTCTTTATCCATTCATCTGTCGATGGACATCTTGGCTCTTTCCACAGTTTGGCTATTGTGGACATTGCTGCTATAAACATTGGGGTGCACAAACCCCTTCAGATCACTACATTTGTATCTTTGGGGTAAATACCCAGTAGTGCAATTGCTGGGTTGTATGGTATGGAACCTCCATACTGTTTTCCAGAGTGACTGCACCAGCTTGCATTCCCACCAACGGTGTAGGAGGGTTCCCCTTTCTCTGCATCCCCGCAACATCTGTCATTTCCTGACTTGTTAATTTTAGTCATTCTGACTGGTGTGAGGTGGTATCTCATTGAGGTTTTGATTTGGATTTCCCTGATACCTCTGAAACAAATAACATATTATATGTTAAAAAAAAAAAAGAAAGAAGATAGCAGGAAGGGAAAAATGAAGGGGGGGAAATCGGAGGGGGAGACGAACCATGAGAGACTATGGACTCTGAAAAACAAACTGAGCATTCTAGGGAGGAGTGGGGGATGGGTTAGCTTAGTGATGGGTATTAAAGAGGGCAAGTATTGAATGGAGCACTGGGTGTTATATGCAAACAATGAATCCTGGAACACTACATCAAAAACTAATGATGTAATGTATGGTGATTAACATAACATAACATAATAAAATAAAAAAAATAGAAGCATAAAAAAAAACAAACTAGAGACCTACCTTGTGTTTACTACAGTCACTATCCTTATTTGTACCCTCCCAAAAACCAGTATCCTGCATTCTGATTCATTTTCATAGTTTTTGGAATTATATGGAGCCTTTTGTCTTGCATTTTTTACTCAACATTATATTAGTAAGATTTATTTGTATTGTTACATGCTTTCTCCCAAACTATATTGTATGAGTATACCACAATTTATTTATCATTCTATCATTGATGGACATTAGGGTTGTTTCCAGTTTGGGTCTTTTATGAATAGAGCTGCCTATATAGACAATTTTGGAAGAATTATCAATGATTATTGCATATCCCTGTGTTTTTTGTTTGTTTTCTTTGATCTTTATCAATATAGGTCTTACAAATCTTTTCTTAGATTAATGCCTGTTTTATTGTTTTGATTCGATTGTAACTGTGATCTTTATTTTTAAATTATATTTCTTTTCTTTAACTTTGTAACATGAAAAATATGTGAAATATACAAGGAAGTATAGTAAATTTCTATGTACTCAACACTCACCTTCAACCATTATGAACAAATGGATAACATTTTACATACAATGCCCTTTAATCAATTCTTCTATATTATTTTGAAGCAAATCTCAGCAATTACATTATTTCACACAACACCTTTTTATAATAAATCTCTAAAATATATGCTTTTAAAAATTGCCACTTTTCTGCTTCCTGAGGACATTCATGTTGAAAAATGCACTCAGTTTAAACAACAGCAAACTCAAAAATCCCACCCAATGCAGCTGTTTTTGGGTAGATTTTCTTGGTTGCTGCCTACATTTAAACCCATTCTCCTAATTATTCTCCCTGAGCAAGCAGAGTTTATCTTTTAGCCAAGAAGTTGAGCAGTGTTTACACTGGGATTTTCAGTCTTACTCTTTTTGCAGTTCCCTTACATTCAATTTGATCCTTTGTTTCTCCAGCTGGTAAGGCTGCAGTCACATTCTGGCACCATAGTCATATTTTCAAACAAAAAAGCTATAACTTACCTGTTGCAGTTTCAGGTTTCCAGAGTAAACTCTCCTGCAGTGGCTGTCTGCTTTTGGATGCTTGCCAAGATTTTTCAGTTCTCATCTAGGGTGGGATTTACATGACCACTTTTCTTAGCCACCATTTATTTCTATCATTGTCTTTAATATCTCTCTCTAAGATCTGTGGTGTTAGTTTCTACCAATAATTTGTATATCCTCTAACCTCTCCCTCGCACTCTTTCTCTGATCACTCCTGATCAAAAGAGATTTACAAATTTTTTTTGATCTTTTCAAAGAATTAACTTTGGCTTTATTCATTTTCTTTATCTGTATTTATTTTCAGTTCATTAAGTACTGCTCTTATCTATATCATACCCTTCTTTCTAGTTTATTTAGGTTTACAATGTACTGTTCTTTTTCAAGCTCCTTAAGATGGACATATCACTGAATTTTGGCTTTTTGCCTGTTCTAATGCATACATTAAAGCTATACATCTCCAAACTCTGCATTCCTAGCACCTTATATGTGGTAAAATACATAATAAATTTTTAAAGATTAATGTTCTTCCACCTAAAAGTATTAACTTTCATATAAAAACTTTTATTCTTTCATTTAATTAGTTTGTATTAAGAGACATATTTACAGCTCGTCTCACAAACATATTTGCACATTAGTTATAATAAAATATTCCCAAAAAAAAAATATTCCCCAAATTTTCTTTATTCAACATGCTGTATTTTACAACATTTGAGTAAAGAAGGGAAGGGAACAAACATTCGTAAAAGACCTGCACTGAACTACATGCATTAAGAACAAATTCAATTATATTTATAGCCAATCTTCTTTAGTATATTTTCTTTAGATAGTAGTGACAGCTTCTAGGAAAAATAAATACAGATTTATTCAGTAAATTATATCCATTGTTATGTTCTTGCTGCATTTTATACCTCCTCACCTCATATCCTCTAATCACTGTTGAACAGCCTCATAAATATTCAAAAGTTTAACTAAGCATTGTTTATTTATCTTATTTGATTCATTGAATTGCATTCTTTTTTTAAAAAATTTTATTTATTTATTTATTCATAAGAGAGAGACAGAGAGGCAGAGGCAGAGGCATAGGGAGAAGCAAGCTCTCGCCTAGCAGGGAGCCCAATGTGGGACTCGATCCCAGGACCCTGGGATCATGACCTGAGCCAAAGGCAGACGCTTAACCATCTGAGCCACCCAGGTGCCCTGAATTGCATTCTTTTTTTTTTTTTTTTTTAAAGATTTTATTTATTTATTTGACAGAGAGAGAGATAGCGAGAGCAGGAACACAAGCAGGGGGAGTGGGAGAGCGAGAAGCAGGCTTCCTGCCGAGCAGGGAGCCTGATGTGGGACTCGATCCCAGGACCCTGGGATCATGACCTGAGCCGAAGGCAGACGCTTAACGACTGAGCCACTCAGGCGCCCAG
>NW_027790671.1:0-286 GCF_054177405.1 Leptonychotes weddellii | reverse complement strand
GTTAGTTGCATTAGCTCTTTGTTTTTATTTTTTAACAAATGTCTACTTGAAAAGAAAAGTAACATAGGTAGATGGCAAAAAGTTCAACGGTACAGAGCATGGAAAACAAAGATCTCCTCCGTCTTCAGAGCCACCCACGTGAATGCGTTCCAAACTGCCCTTCCAGAGTGGTCACAGCCGTGTGAATGTGTGCACACGACCCTGTTCGGTTGTCTGTAAGCCTTTTGTGTTGAGTTTCTTGAATGGACCTTGTCAGGGAACCTCAAGTACACAGAACTTGATTCCT
>NW_027790670.1:0-286 GCF_054177405.1 Leptonychotes weddellii | reverse complement strand
GACAAGATCATCAATGGCGAGCCCAGTTGGGTTCACAGTTGCACACGCCTCTTGGAGGCATTGCCGCTTCACTGAAGCTTCCCGGGATGTCAGGGCACCTCCTCAAGTTCCACAAGCAAGTTGCTGCATCTTGCTTTCACCTTAGGCCTTATTGGGGCTTTTCCTGTTACCCAGGTCACGGTGCCGGGGAAGACAAAATACTCAGGCGCAAAGGATCTCCCTGAATGGTCAGGTAGAACAAGGGGGATGGTTACTCCTTGCCAAGTTCTACCTACGTGTATGTATG
>NW_027790669.1:0-286 GCF_054177405.1 Leptonychotes weddellii | reverse complement strand
TGAGGCTGACACTGGAAGCTGTCACTCAGAGGTGTGCTGCTGAGGGGAACTGTCCTCGATTTGGGGACTGGCTTGCATGTTTGGACGTTTGGACGTTACCTAAGAGCCATCCATCTGCCTTCTCTTTCTCGAATTTGGAGCGCAGGACTTTTGTTCTCATTTTCAACACACTCTTGAGAAAACCGAGGCTCAGGCAGGTGAGTGATTTTCCTGAGGTTGAACCTTGACCAGGAGGCATCCTAAAGTCTTGGACTCTGGTCCATCCCAAGTATGTGCTTTTACTCAT
>NW_027790668.1:0-286 GCF_054177405.1 Leptonychotes weddellii | reverse complement strand
ATGGTTCTTTCCCCCACCGCTTGATCTCAGACCCGATTCTTCTCTGAGAGTGATGTGTCACCATCCAGACGCTCAAATTAGAAACACAGGAGTCGTCCTTGACATTTCCCTCCCTCTCGTTCCATGTCCAATCTTCATTTAAGTCCTGTCGTCTTTAATTCCTAGACATGCTGTCACCATACCCACTTCCCCGCAGTTCTGGACTACTGTCGTCCAGCCCCGGTCTCTCCTTATATTGGGGTTGACCCTTTATATTGTCGTGCTGTCCTTTCTGTTCCTCTGTGAT
>NW_027790667.1:0-286 GCF_054177405.1 Leptonychotes weddellii | reverse complement strand
TGAAACTAAAATGCCCACAGGGCCAGGCAGGTAACGTGAGGAGGGAAGTAGGTTGGGTAGAACTATGGTGAATTGCCTAGGGCGCTGTATTTATTTATTTATTTATTTTAAGATTTTATTTATTTGTGAGAGAGACAATGAGAGACAGAGAGCATGAGAGGGAGGAGGGTCAGAGGGAGAAGCAGACTCCCCGCTGAGCGGGGAGCCCGATGTGGGACTCGATCCCGGGACTCCAGGATCATGACCTGAGCCGAAGGCAGTAGCCCAACCAACTGAGCCACCCAGG
>NW_027790666.1:0-286 GCF_054177405.1 Leptonychotes weddellii | reverse complement strand
TGCTGCCCAAAGACCCCCCCCAACGCCCCCGTCCCCACGCCCCCCCGCCGCCTCAGGTCGGAGCCTGATTTGCTCCTCTGAGGACCTGGCTGTGGGTGTGGGTGACCTCGGGGGAGGTGCGGCTTTAGCGCCGGAGGGCAGGGACAGCCCCCCTGCTGCCGGTTGGGCTGGGGGCGCACAGCCAGGCGGGGGGGGGGGGGGCGGGGGTAGCACGCACCGGTCACACCGGCCTCTGACACAGCCAGGCGGCCGAGGCCGGGACTAGAGAACACCCGGTGAGTTCACC
>NW_027790665.1:0-286 GCF_054177405.1 Leptonychotes weddellii | reverse complement strand
CCTTTCCTATCTCTCTCTCTGCCCCACTTTCTCATGCTCTCTCTCTCTCTCTCAAATAAATAAATTAAATCTTAAAAATATTTTTTTAAAAAGAACATAACCACTGTGAATAGTGAGAATTGAGTGTCACGGTTTATATGCCAACAAATCCTTGCACACAGGTAATTTTGCATTGGGGGAGATTATACATATGTGATCAGAGAAATGAGAGACCATGAATGAACTGAAGAATTTCAAAAGGTAAAGATCTGATAAAGAACGTACAGGCCAAACAGGAGTACCACGT
>NW_027790664.1:0-286 GCF_054177405.1 Leptonychotes weddellii | reverse complement strand
TGGCTCAGTCGTTAAGCGTCTGCCTTCGGCTCAGGTCATGATCCCAGGGTCCTGGGATCGAGTCCCACATCGGGCTCCCTGCTCAGCGGGAAGCCTGCTTCTCCCTCTCCCACTCCCCCTGCTTGTGTTCCTGTTCTCGCTGTCTCTCTCTGTCATATAAATAAATAAAATCTTAAAAAAATATATATATATATATATAAAGATGAGGAACTAGCAATACAATGGTTAATATTCCAATTGGGAATAACTTCCTGAAAGCGGACGTAGTATGGACTGAAATATGCTT
>NW_027790663.1:0-286 GCF_054177405.1 Leptonychotes weddellii | reverse complement strand
ACGACTGCTAGGAAGAGTCAGTGTGGCAGTCCAAAGTACAGTGGTGATGCTCAGCATTCACTACAATAACCTAACGTAAGACAAAAGGAAAACAGACCACCTTGGCTTTTTATGGGAGAGCAGAACCTAAGTCACAGCTAAAGAGAAGAGAAATGGTGAAGATGTTACTTGAAATCAGTCAAGGTGGTAAGGGAAGAAATTCTAATGGATTTTATATGCAAAATCTAAAAATATCAACTTGGGACTCAAATAGGAAGGGAGCTCTTTCACATGAAGGTTGAAGGGT
>NW_027790662.1:0-286 GCF_054177405.1 Leptonychotes weddellii | reverse complement strand
TGTATCCATATTTATATATATATAAACTCTTAAAAGTCAACAACAATAGGGCACCTGAGTGGCTCAGTCGTTGAGCGTCTGCCTTCAGCGCAGGTCATGATCCCAGGGTCCTGGAATAGAGCCCCACATCGGGCTCCCTGCTCTGCGGGAAGCCTGCTTCTCCCTCTCCCACTCCCCCTGCTGTGTTCCTGCTCTCGCTCTCTCTCTCTCTGTCAAATAAATAAATAAAATCTTTTAAAAAAAAGAAGTCAACAACAATAAAAAGACAAACCAATTTTAAAAAGGG
>NW_027790661.1:0-3283 GCF_054177405.1 Leptonychotes weddellii | reverse complement strand
GCCTCCACCACTCAGCCTCCACTGCTCAGCCTCCGCCGCTCAGCCTCTGCTGCTCAGCCTCCCGGCAGGGCCTCCACCACTCAGCCTCCTAGCTTCTGCTCCACATGGCCAACTGCCTCAGGCTCTCTCTTAACAGCCCCACTTACCAGTGCAGTCAGGATATCAGCTTCTCCCTTGGCCTGAAAGCCCTGAATTTTGTCTCTGTCTCTCCTTAGGGTACTCAGGTGGTTCAGGATTTTTTCCTGCGGAGAGACAAGCCGTGGGGACAGGTGGACTCAGGCTGAGCCCTGGGCTGGCCAGAGCCTTCCGAAGGGTCCGCGCCAGGCCCCGCCTCCGGGAGGGGCGTGCTTACCCTGTGGGGCTGGGCGGCCTTCTCCACGAGGACGGCTGTGTGGGGTCTGTGCTCCCGGGACTCGCGGCACATGACGCACAGCAGCTTCCCATCATCCTCGCAGTAGTAATGCAGCTTCTCCCGGTGCCGCTCACACAGCCTGGCGTCTGGCTGCTCCCGGGCCACGTCTCCCGGCTGCCTGTCCTTGTCCACCTTCAGCCGCTCGATGTTCTCCACCAGGCTGGCCAGCTGCCACACGGGCCGGATGTTCTCCTTCTTGAACGGCTTCTTGCAGAGGGGACAGACGGGGCGGCCCCCCGACACGGGGCGGACGTCGGTGGTGCAGCTGCGGCAGAAGACGTGGCCGCAGTCGATGGTCACGGGGTCCCTCAGGTAATCGAGGCAGATGGAGCAGGTGACCTCCTCCTCCAGGCTGCGCAGGGGCGCTGACGTGGCCATGGCGTCCTTGGCTCGGGGGCGCTTCGCGTCCTGGGGGACCAGACACGGAGTCAAGAGCAGGCCCAGTGGAGGGGCAGAGGCGGCCGCGCACACGGGGCCCCCAGCTCCAGAAACCAGTCAGGCAGGCAACAGACACTCCTCCGCTCCTACGAGGCTCGGTGTCCGAGTGAAGGACCGCACCGAGTGCAGACGGGAACCAAGGCCCAGAGAGGGTGCTCGGGGCGGGCGGGGAGCACAGCGCCGCTAGCCGGTACCGTGCTGCTGGGAAGCAGAGCTGCCTGAGGCCTGTCCTTCCACCTGCTGGGAGACGCTCAGAGGCACTCGCTACGACACATAAGACACTTGGAGATGTGTCACCTCGCCCACACCTCCGTGTCTACACTGCGCTCCCTCAGCTGTGGGGGCACAAGTGTCCGTGGGGCGGGGCACCAGAGTCAGGAGGCTTCTCCAGGCTGTGGGTCGCCAGCACTGAGGGCACGGGGTTGTCAGGCTAGACTCAGGAAGCACGGGCACTCCGAGTCCTGGCGCCCCCAAACAGACGTGTCCCCGGGGGGCGCCGTGGTTTTGGTCTCGTTCCCTTTCCCCGTAGACGCAGTGTGCAGGCAGCGCCCGGGAAGGACACCAGTGTGGGGGGCCCCCAGCGGGCCGTCCTGTGACCTGCTGCTGCGGATCTGGCCCTCGGCGGGAGCACGGCACACACCACACACGGGACCTCAGCCCCGTCGACCTCGGCAGCCCTGGCCACGGCCTGTCCGAGGAGCCTCCGCAGGGCTGCCCCGGTTCCGCGTGCCCACAGAAACCTCTTACGTGCTCTGAGCCTCGGTTTATCCATCGTAAAATGGGGACAGTGATACTTACCTTCAGGGCTTGCTAAGTGGGTTGAGCCAGAGAATCCAGAGGGGGGTCCGGGAAGGAAGCCAGAGCCCTTGGCTCCCGGACCCGGCGAGAGTTGCAAGCCCGGACAGAGCACGGTGGGAATGCACAGTGGCAGTGAGAGAGGACGTGAGGCTGAAGCAGCCGCAGTGACTCGGGCTCTGGGTGCCAGTCCTCGCGGGGTGGGGACTGGGACCCACAGAGGGCAGCCAGCGGCCGGGGCAGGAAGGGAGCACGGGGGCCACGGGCAAGTCAGTGCTGCTGCTGACTGTGGATGCGGGAGGTCCACCACCGAGAGCCCGGTGGCCTTGCGGCTCTTCCCCGGCGGCGACAGGAAGGAGCTGCAGAGGAACCCCAGACAGAGACGACAGGAAGCAGGGTCTACTCCTGGACAGTGGATGCAGTCAGACAAACGTGCTTTATAACTGCAGAACTCTACAGACGTAGGGGATTACCGCACTGCTGACCGGACACACCAGCAGGGACTTGGAGGCGTGGGACCCGAAGAGGGGTCATGTGCACACAGGGCCCACGTGAAGGAATTACGGGATTTAACTGGGACGTGAAGACAGTACAGTGTCTAGGATGTCAGCCAGGCGGTAACCGATCCCAGGAACAGCCTCATGCAACTCTCTGCTGAGGGAATCACCTGACCCCGAGCCCTCAGTCCCGACACAAAGAGGACAGTGGCCGGTGCTGGGGATCCCCGGGGGCTGTGACTCTGCCGAGCAGCTTGCAAGCTGAAAAGCAGAGGCCATGTGTCTCTGTCCCTGTTGGGGGGACGGCACGTGCTGTCTTTGGGGCCGGCGGTGTAACTGCTGCGGGCAGAGCTCAGCCAGAGCCCCCTGTCCACACAAGACCTGACCCCGTCCCGTACAGCAGGTGCTCCTCACCGTAGAACAATGATCCCATGTGTACAAGACGCATGAAACGGTCTAGGATTACAGAACCACGCCGGCCCATCAGTGTAGGAGGGGATTCGCAGCACACCGCCCTGCAACCCTCTTTATCATCAGTGGCTGGTCCGACCATGAAGGGCAGAGGGGACACGTCCCCGCTGCCAAGTACTGCCCAGTGATGGCCTCCGGATGAACCTTGATAACGCAGAGACCTGCGATCACCCCAAGCAGTGACCAAACCCACAGCGCTCAGAGGCACCAGCTGGTATCTGCTTCCCAAAATGGCACCATGTGGAGACACGACATCGCCTTAGAAGTCATCCTGCCAAAACTGACCTGAATGGACCTAACCGAGCCTTCAGACTTAACTTCCGAGGTACAGAAAATACGAGGGATAGAGAGCTGCGCTGTACCACGTCATGAGGAAACAAATTCAGAATATGGGACGTTCCACGGGACAACCGGCTGGCCTGCGTCATGGGGGCGCCTGGGGACGCAGTCAGCGACCCTCCGACTCTCGGTTTTGCCTCGGGTGGTGATCTCAGGATGCTGAGATGGAGCCCTGTGTTGGGCTCCACGCCGAGCGCCGAGTCTGCTGAAGTCCCCCTCTGCCCCTCCCCACCTGGCGCGCTCTCGCTCTCAAATAAATAAATAAATAAATCTTAAAAAAAAAAGTCAATGTCATGAAAAAAAATTGTTCTTGACTTAATAAGACCAAAGG
>NW_027790660.1:0-286 GCF_054177405.1 Leptonychotes weddellii | reverse complement strand
TGTCTGATATTAAAGCTTGGCTGTTATGATCGGAGTTAACTTTGCGAATGATACGCTCAAACCAACCTTGAGCAGGAGCTTGGTAGCTAACACTCACAGGAGTGCTAATGTCATTATAACTATAGGTCAGCGTTGCACCCTCTGGCAGACCGACCTTAAATAGCCGCCCTGTATCATCGTATTGGTAGGACGTTGACCATTGTTTATCACTGTCTTTAAACTGTACCGACTCCGTAATGACTCTGCCTTGAGCATCATAGCTATAGTTGGTGGTTTGGGTTGGGTC
>NW_027790659.1:0-286 GCF_054177405.1 Leptonychotes weddellii | reverse complement strand
TGAAAAGCAACTCGAGAAAATTTAAGGCTCTTTTGCAGGAGGGAGAGACAGGACATGGAGATAAAGGAATGTTAGTCCAAACTTTGAATTGACCATCAGCCTTGCTGTGGGCACCCTTACAACCCCGCCTTCGTCTCTGTAGCCTCACCCCCCGGGCAGTTCATGTGGACAGCTCCTATCCCGTCCTTGGTGCCTCCAGGGCCACTGGCCCTGCTCCTCCTATCCTCACTATCGAGGAACAAAGAGCACCCCAAGCTGTTGAGCTACCTCCTTATGAGGTTCATGA
>NW_027790658.1:0-286 GCF_054177405.1 Leptonychotes weddellii | reverse complement strand
TTTAAGGTTTCTGTAATCCAGCCCATTTTATATTAGAATTACTGCCCCCTTGTGGTCAACCTAAAGCCAAAATTTTATTATCTTTTCGTTCATTATAAATTAGCCATTTGTTAGGGGTTTTTTTGTGTAGCACAAAAGCTTTAACATGGACATAGGTTTGAATTTTAGCTATGTCTTCCTAGCTGTAGTACTTTAGGCAGATTTCTTACTCTCCTTAGGCTGCAGTTTGTTCATCATAAAAAGGGAATAATAAACCTACTTTAAAGGATGATTATTCACCATTGTA
>NW_027790657.1:0-286 GCF_054177405.1 Leptonychotes weddellii | reverse complement strand
TTCATCAGTGTTTGTTATGATAGCAGGGCTGATAAGTATAGTTCACCAGCTACTATTTTTTCGGCTGGAGGGGTCAGGAAGGATGAGTGGTGGCTATGACAATGACTATGAAGTCATCATCATTTATCCTCTATACCATGACTGGCTGCTTCCTGTAACTGCTTCCTTCATCATTTTGTTGGAACAAAGAAGCTACAGCCAAAGTATGGTGCTTACTGCTCTCTCCTGAGATGGCATGGAGTCATGGAGTCACTGATAGCCTTGCATCAAAAGTATCAGCTCTATG
>NW_027790656.1:0-286 GCF_054177405.1 Leptonychotes weddellii | reverse complement strand
CTTTATAATTTCTGTGCCGGTCTCTGTCCTGGGCACTGGGAGTACAGGACTGAATCAAATCAGACTCAGTCTCTGAAGGAATCTGGCAGAGAAATAGAATAGGAACACAGACAAAGCTAATTAAAATATAGCATGATCAGTGCAGGTAGGGGGATGGGCCAAATGCTTTGGGAGCACAGAGCCTGGAACTTGCTTTGAATGGGACAGGGTGGGAGGGAAGGCTTCACAGAGGAGGTGGATTGGAGCTGAGGCGTGAAGGGTGAGTAGCTGTTTGCTGGGGGGGAAG
>NW_027790655.1:0-286 GCF_054177405.1 Leptonychotes weddellii | reverse complement strand
ATTTCCTGCTCTTCATCTGATCCTGGAGATCATTTAGCCCCGACTCTCCGATTTTAGAGATGGAGAAGCTGAGACCCAGAGAAAGGAAGAGCTGGGCAAGGTCACACTAAAGAACCAGAATCCAGATCCACTCTCTTCCCCTCTGGTGCTCTTTCTCCCACACTATCCCACAAGCTGAGGGTCTCTTTTTTTTTTTTTTTATTCTTATGTTAATCCCCATACATTACATCATTAGTTCTAGATGAAATGTTCCATGATTCATTGTTCGTGCACAACACCCAGTGCT
>NW_027790654.1:0-286 GCF_054177405.1 Leptonychotes weddellii | reverse complement strand
TCCAAAACCCTTGTGTGATAAGGCTTACTTCTTTAGCTTATCTTGCCATTCATTGCTTCTCTCATCAAACTGCATTTTTTTGTATCCACTAAATATGCCACAGCTTCTCCTGTCCAAGAACAGTGTCACCTGGTAGTTAAACACAAGAATTCTGGAGCCAGACTGCCTGGCCTTGAAAGCCACCTATGTCATTTACTAGTAGTATGTGTGACCTCAGTCGAGTTACCTAAGCCGAGTCTTAGTTTCCCCTATGTAAAATGGGGATGAAGGTAGTAATACTATCTAC
>NW_027790653.1:0-286 GCF_054177405.1 Leptonychotes weddellii | reverse complement strand
TGTGGCATGAAAGGATTGATCTCAACTGAAATCATAAGTGACATATTCCCGGCCTCCTTTTGCTGCATTATTTTCTTCTTATGAGAACTTTGTTACTGCTTAGCATTTCATTCTTCTCATTGTATGAAACCTGGTTCCAGAAAAAAGATTTGAGAAATTCATCAGCTCTACGAAAGATAAAGGATCAGACTGAATGAATACTCCTTTCAAGAGCATTTTGTTTTGACAGGAAACAAAACCTTAAGCTAAAGGATGAAGGTTTCCTAATAAACTTGGTTTACAAGTA
>NW_027790652.1:0-286 GCF_054177405.1 Leptonychotes weddellii | reverse complement strand
TCATAACAATGCAGTATATTCTTCTCCCTGAGGAATTAAGTGCAGAAAGGCAAAAAATCTTCAATAACTTACTTAGAAATGGCACACTGAAGTTAAATTGCTTTGCTTTTTCCTCCTTTCTAAGTCAGATCCAGCCCTTTGTCTATTTTCAATCCTTTTCTGGGACACATAGGTTTTCTTTCTTTCTTTTTTTTTTTTTGTAGTATGTATTTATTTATTTATTTTTTATTCTTATGTTAATCCCCATACATTACATCATTAGTTTTAGATGAAGTGTTCCATGATT
>NW_027790651.1:0-286 GCF_054177405.1 Leptonychotes weddellii | reverse complement strand
CGTACTAATGTCTGTATTGAGTAGGTCCCTTGCAGTCGGTACTACCTCTTGTTCTTTTTTTTGAGGTGATTTTTTTCTGTCTTGTCATTTTGTCCAGAGGAGAAGAGATTAATGAGAGAACAAAATGCTAACAGGATAACAACGTCCCCACAAAATATACTCTAAAGACCTGAAGCCGGGGGAAAAGAAAGGGAAAGAAAGAAAAAAGAAAAAGAAAAAGATTAAAACAAACAAAAACAGAATAAAACAACAAAAAAAACAGAATATGATCAAATATGATCAGGCT
>NW_027790650.1:0-3283 GCF_054177405.1 Leptonychotes weddellii | reverse complement strand
AAATAAGTCAAGCAGAGAAAGTCAATTATCATATGGTTTCACTTATTTGTGGAACATAAGGAATAGCATGGAGGATATTAGGAGAAGGAAGGGTAAAATAAAGGGGGGGAAATCGGAGGAGGAGTTGAACCATGAGAGACGATGGACTCTGAAAAACAAACTGAGGGTTCTAGAGGGGAAGGGGGTGGGAGGATGGGTTAGCCTGGTGATGGGTATTAAAGAGGGCACTTTCTGCATGGAGCACTGGGTGTTATACAAAAACAAAGAATCGTGGATCACTACATCAAAAACTAATGATGTAATGTATGAGGATTAACATAAGAATAAAAATAAAATAAAATAAAAATAAAAAAAAACTAATGATGTACTGTATGGTGACTAACATAATAAAATAAAATTAAAAAAAATAAAAGAACAATCAAAAAAAGAAAATTTTCACATTTAATTATTTTTTTACTTTTAAAATAGTGTTACTACAATATTGAAAATGGCACAGCTGGAACAATACAATGAATTTCATTTCACAAATACAAATCTTGTTTGTATTTTTATTGTAAGGTACAGGCTGACCTACTATTATAAAATCTCCTCCTTCATTGAAAATTCAGATGAATGTTGAAATAACAGCATAATAAAGCTGATTCTTACACAAAATCAGAGTATACATCAAGGTACACCTGACCTATGTTTGCTACAAAAGTGACCACTAACCACTAAAATCAAGATAACTTATCTGTTAGTTCTTGGAGGAGGAATTTGGTCTACTCACATATCTCCAACAGTGCATATTGTTAGAAGCAAAAATGCTCAATTAATGTTTATTGAACAGACTTGAGACTGAAAACTATGGCTCATAGACAAATCCCACCTGCCACATGATTTTGAATGGCCTGAGAGCTAAGGGTTTTTACATGTGTAAATGGTTGAAAAAGTTCAAAAGAATAATATTTGCTGACATGTTAAAATTATATGAATTATAAATTCCAGAGTCCATCAATAAAAAAATAGTTTTATTGTAACACAGTCATGCTCAATCTTTATGTATTGTCTATGGCTACTTCCACAGCATAATGGCAGGGTTGAGTAGTAGGGACACAAACTATATGATCTAAAAAGCCAAAACTATTAATACTCTGGTCCTTGAAGGAAAAAAATATGCAGATTCCTGGAATAGAAAAGGTATAAGGTTTATGTCTCCATCACTAGATGGTGACTTCCCTGGGGACAAGAACTTTGTTCTTCTTCACTCTTATATTTGCAGATCCTAGGATAATATGTGGAGCAATGTAAATGCTCAATAAGAATTTTTTGAAATAATAAATATATAAAAGAATAAATGAACATTAATTTTTCACTGATATAAAAATAAACAGATATTAAGACTATAAAGGCTGCAAAAACTTGATCTAGACAGTGAGTGTAAGATTTTTTTTTCCAGTTTTTGTCTTTCACTGTTTATTATTAGTAAAATAATACAACTCAATGTCTAAATCATGCACCTGCCAAGTATTTAGAAATGCATTATGGTTCCCAGTGCCCATCACAAAGGGCAGCATGGAGCAGTTTACGGGCATGCTGATATGAGAATGTCCAGTGATAAATATAATACTTATACAAAAAAAAAAAAAAAAAAACCCTAGAAGTTAAGACCTCAAGAAATGATAAACCAAAGAGGCATATTTTTATGGGAACAGAAACTTGGAGAAAGGGATCAGAACACGTTAGATTCCTTCAGACTTTGGCCTGAGGTTAGGTTGTGGTTGTAGCTGGTGTGTGTGACTAAAATTCTGATAGAAAAGCTGCTGTCTCCTTGGCTGGAAGAATCAAAGAAAGGAAACTAGGCCAGCCAGGTCCACCATAAATAAAGGGAAGGATTCTAGAAAGAAGAGAGCCAGAAGAAGAGGTGGCTTATGTTTCGTGAATAAACTACTCAAATCCCGGGCTAAAATTAAAACATGCATGTGTAGGCAGGGAGCACATCTAGTAAAGGTTAAAAGAACTGAAATGATATTTGAACTTCTGACGACAACAAACAAAACAGAGGTTTCCATTTGAGTCTAAGCAAGTTAACCATCCACTTAGACAAAACAAATTATAAACATCTTAGAAAAAGCCCTTGCAGTTCTCATAAAACTAAACATTCACTGACACAGCATCTCACTTCTAGATATTCACCCAAGAGAATTAAAAACATCAGGACACTGGGACGCCTGGGTGGCTCAGTCGGTTAAGTGGCTGCCTACGGCCCAGGTCATGATCCCAGGGTCCTGGGATCGAGTCCCACATCGGGCTCCTTGCTCAGCAGGGAACCTGCTTCTCCCTTTCTCTCCCTCTGCTTGTGCTCTCTCTGTCAAATAAAATCTTTAAAACAAAACAAAACAAACAAACAAAAAAAACATCAGGACACAAAGACTTATTTTTATATGAATGTTTATAGCATGACATTCCATAAGAGGAAAAAAGACAGAGGTGTCCATCAATAGGAGAATGGATGGATGATCTCATACAATTGCACACTATTCAGTAATAAAAAGGAAATAACTCATGATACATGCTACAACATGGATGAATCTGAAGCATTATGCTAAGTGAACAAAGCCTTACACAAAGTGTATACACTGTATGGGTTCATGTACATGAAGTTCTCGAACAGGAAAGACAAATCCATGAGGGAAGAAATTAAACTGGTCATTGTCTTGGTCTTGGGAGTGGAGGGTAGGAGCAAGTTTTGGTTAGGAAGTTATATGAGTGAACTTTCTGGCTTGACAATAATGTTCTACATTTTGTTAAGTGTTCAGGTTGCACAGGTGAATGCATTTGTCAGAACTTATCAAATAGTACACTTACGATTGGTGTTTTCACGTAATGTAAATTTTACCTCAAAATTTAAAAAAATAATTGTAATGAATATTGAATTCTAACAGGGGCAAATGCACTTTTTCTTAAAAGGCCAAATAGTTTAGGCTTGGTGGACCGTATGGTTTCTGTCACAGTGACACAACTCCAAGGCTGTAGCACAAAAGCAGACATGGGCACTTTGTGAATGAGTGGGTGGGGCTGTGTTGCAATAAAACTTTATTTACAAAAACAGGAAAATGATCACAGGCCATGGTTTGTTGACCCCTACGTCTAGATGATACCATGCTAATGTACTAGGGGTAAAGTGATTTCTGCAATTTCTTTGGAATGCATTGAAGATATAATGGATTGAGGGGGGCGGAGCAAGATGGCAGAGGAGTAGGAGACCTGGATTTCGTCTCCTCTCAGGAATTCAGCTGGATAG
>NW_027790649.1:0-286 GCF_054177405.1 Leptonychotes weddellii | reverse complement strand
ATAGATTAAGGAGAATGGCAAAGAGAAACAAATACATACACAATTATAGTTGGAGATTTCAATACCCCTCTCTCAATAATTGACAGAAAAAAAATATAAAAAATCAGTAAAGATATAGCCGACTTGAACACTATCAACCTACTTGATCTAATTGATATTTATAGATCACTCCACCCAAAATCAGAATACACGTTTTTTTCAAGTAGACACATAATATTTACCAAAATAGACCATATTCTCATCTATTACCAGAATACATGGATATAAAACAAGACTCAATAAATTT
>NW_027790648.1:0-286 GCF_054177405.1 Leptonychotes weddellii | reverse complement strand
CTGCTTCTCCCTCTCCCACTCCCCCTGCTTGTGTTCCCTCTCTCGCTGTGTCTCTCTCTGTCAAATAAATAAATAAAATCTTTAAAAAAAAAAAAAAAAAAAGATAGTCTTCAATACCATTATTATTTTTTTTAACTTTACTAGTATGTGAGCAATTTTTCCTGGAATTCAGTGAGCTCTTTTTATCTTCCTACTAGTCTTTGTCTAGCTCAAAATGGTTTTCTTCAATTGCATCTTCATTTATTGCTTGATTCCTTTTTCAGGATCACTTTTTATTATTTTTGGT
>NW_027790647.1:0-286 GCF_054177405.1 Leptonychotes weddellii | reverse complement strand
TGTCAGCCCCTCACTTGTGTCCCCTCAGTGCTAGGTCTGTGCTGCTGCTAGGAATTGGGGGCTCAGAGATGGCCTCGAGAGGCTCATGGTCCCAGAAACCCCCATCCCCCTGCCCCCCACAACCGCAGCTTCCTGTGGGCAGGGAGATATGGGTGGCACAGTCTTGGCATCTCAGCCTGGGCAGTGTTCCTGCCAAGCCCCGGGCCTCAGCTGTGACAGACCATTTTCTTCCTTTTCTGTGTTTCCGTGGTGGGACTGGGGCCCATTTGGGACAGGGATGAGATCT
>NW_027790646.1:0-286 GCF_054177405.1 Leptonychotes weddellii | reverse complement strand
CTAGTGTGGTTTGAGGGGCAGAGCTGGAGGAGATGAACTCAGGGGAGTGGCTGGAGGTTAGGAGGGGCTGTGGAGCATGGGGTTTGGTAGGTGGGTTGGATTTGAGCTTTTGCTCTGGATGACATGGAACAGACAGTGGAAAGTTTTAAGAAGAGAGAGACATAATCTGACATTAGCTTCAAATGGATCACTCTGATAGTGCTGGTAAGAACAGATCACAGGGGACAAGGGAAGAAGTGGGGAGATGAGCTGGATGATGATTACAGTAATCTTGGTGAAATGTGAT
>NW_027790645.1:0-286 GCF_054177405.1 Leptonychotes weddellii | reverse complement strand
GGGATGGGTTAAATAGGTGATGGGCATTAAGGAGTGCACTTGTTGTCATGGGCACAGTGTTGAATCACTATATTGTACAACTGAAACTAATATAACACTGTATGTTAACTAACTGGAACTAAAATGAACACTTAAAAAAAAAAAAAAGAGCATGACTTCCATGGCTGAAAGTCCCTTGTCTGGAGGCTCCCTGAGAATGATATAAACAACCAAAATTTAACCTAACACATAAGCATCTCTGATTCTAAACACTGTTAAGGAAGCCGGAGCCTTGACTTTACTTTGT
>NW_027790644.1:0-286 GCF_054177405.1 Leptonychotes weddellii | reverse complement strand
TCCCACTCCCCCTGCTTGTGTTCCCTCTCTCGCTGTGTCTCTCTCTGTCAAATAAATAAATAAAATCTTAAAAAATAAAAACAACTTATATAAGTAATTCTCTAGTTTAAAAAAAGATAATATATGAGTAACAAGAAGAAATAAAAAAAGGATCATCCTTAACTTCCCTGTGTTTTAGTGTATAACCAGACTTTTTTCCCTGTCTTTAATTTTTACAAAAATGAGGTAATGCTATATATCCTGACTTGTACCTTTTTACAGTCAGCAGTATATTATATAAACATCC
>NW_027790643.1:0-286 GCF_054177405.1 Leptonychotes weddellii | reverse complement strand
GACAAGATCATCAATGGCGAGCCCAGTTGGGTTCACAGTTGCACACGCCTCTTGGAGGCATTGCCGCTTCACTGAAGCTTCCCGGGCTGTCAGGGCACCTCCTCAAGTTCCACAAGCAAGTTGCTGCATCTTGCTTTCACCTTAGGCCTTATTGGGGCTTTTCCTGTTACCCAGGTCACGGTGCCGGGGAAGACAAAATACTCAGGCGCAAAGGATCTCCCTGAATGGTCAGGTAGAACAAGGGGGATGGTTACTCCTTGCCAAGTTCTACCTACGTGTATGTATG
>NW_027790642.1:0-286 GCF_054177405.1 Leptonychotes weddellii | reverse complement strand
TCATTACGTAGCTTCTGCTGAGCTAAGTGGGGAGGGCGTTCAAAGTGACCGCTGTCTTGTCTCTGTTAGGGATCAGATGTGTGTGCGCCTCCAAAATTCACATGTTAAAGCCTCAACTCTCAACACGATAGTGTTCAAAGGTAGGGCCTCTGGGAGGTAATGAGGTTTACACGAGCTCATGAAGGCGGGACCCCCACAACAGGCCCCAGAAAGCTCCCTCACCCCTGTTGCCCCGTGAGGGCACAGCCAAGGAAAGGTTCACCTGTGAACCATGAAGGGGGCTCTC
>NW_027790641.1:0-286 GCF_054177405.1 Leptonychotes weddellii | reverse complement strand
TTCTCACAGGTCATCCAAATAGGGTAACGTCAGGTCAACGGCAGAAGCCCTGACCTGCAGCCAGCCTCACACATTTTACAAAGCTCTCGTCTTGTTGCCGCGCAGTCTCCGCTCCTGTCAGAGCGCAGCCAGCCGTCTCACTGCTGCGACTTCTCTGCGGCTGTCCCATCAGAAGCAGAAGCTTCTGTCACTGGGCCTTTGGAAGACAGGTGCTGGGTGTGGTGCTGGCGGGGTGGCCGATTCCTGTGGGCTCAGGCACTTTATCCAACCAGTTTGATTGATAACT
>NW_027790640.1:0-286 GCF_054177405.1 Leptonychotes weddellii | reverse complement strand
CATGGAACACTACATCAAAAACTAATGATGTAATGTATGGTGATTAACATAATAAAAGATTTTTTTAAAAAGAAAAGATAAAGAAACAGTTTCTCAATGTCAGCACTGTTGAGACATTTTAAACCAGCTAATTCTTTGTTGTTGAAGCGTTGTCCTGTGCCCTGCAGGATGTTTAGCAGCATCATGGGCCTCTCCCCGCTACTGCCGTAGAGCACTCACACACCCTCCTGTGTTTCCCGTTAATATTTGCAATACATGATAATATTCTGTTTCATGGTTTTTACAT
>NW_027790639.1:0-3283 GCF_054177405.1 Leptonychotes weddellii | reverse complement strand
TTAGCCTGGTGATGGGTATTAAGGAGGGCATGTACTGCATGGAGCACTGGGTGTTATACTAAAACAATGGATCGTGGATCACCACATCAAAAACTAATGATGTATTGTATGGTGACTAACATAACATAATAAAATTAAAAAAAGAAAAAAAGCTCAAATGGTCTTAGATTTTGGGCTAAGGTTACCATTTCTTTCTTTTTTCTTTCTTTCTTTTTTTTTAGATTTTATTTATTTGAGAGAGAAAGAGAGCACAAGCAGGAAGAAGGGAAGAGGAAGAGGGGGAGAGAGAGAGAGGGAAAAGCAGACTCCCCACTGACCAGGGAGCCCGACATGAGGCTTGATCCCAGGACCCTGAGACCATGGCCTGAGCCAAAGTCAGATGCTTAACCAACTGAGCCATAGGGTTACCATTTCTTTACATGACAGTTAGCTATTGCTATGTTTTGTTGTGGTAATAAGCAAAACTCAGTAACTTGCAAAAATAAAAATTTATTTTTTGCTGATATTAAATGTCAACACTTGTTTGGCAGAATTTTGTTCTGTGTTACTTCATTGAGCTGATGCAGGCTAGGGAATCAGCTCCTGTCTGGAATTAGCAGAACCATGTAATGGTTCCTAAGGCATATGATAGAACATGGTGCCATTCATTATTTCTTTTTACATTCCAATGGCCAAAGTCTGATATTGATGGGATAGGGAAATATATTCTTCCCTCAGGGAGACACTGCCAGTCTTAAGGCAGTGGGAAGAGCCATATAATCTTATTAGAAGGCGGGGACAATAATACAATCTAGCAAGTCCCCCAGAAACTTAGTAGGCTTCAATCTATTTGCTTCCAGTTAGTTCCAAGTGTAACCACACCCAAGTTCTTTCCCGCATATAGCTCTCAACTCTGTTTTGTTTCTTAGCTCCCTTTCCCGGAAGCCTTTCTCACTCAACCTGATGAGAATGATCTTGAGGCCTCTGAAGCCATAGGCTTAAGTAAGAGTCAGTACCCTCAATGGTATCTTTGCTGTAGAGCTAAGTCACTTTATTTGACTGAGGAAGTCTTATTGGACCTTTGTCATTCAAGATCCGTTTCCAACTTATCTCCTTTTGTTTAAGGTCTAGAAACATTCTTTAACACCGGAAAGCCTCATATTTTATCTTCTACTTCTTGCACTCTAATCAGACATTCTTTGCCGAAGCATGAGCTTTTCTTGCAACTTTTCTTGCAACATCTTACCAAAGGCAGCAATCAAGCAACTAATGCAACTGTCAATACACACTAAGATTCTGGCTTTTTCCAATCCTCTCCCCTCCCTGCCACCCACCCACACAGTGAGAGCTGTAGACTCAGTAGGTACTTTGTCTTCTTTCCAAGCTATTGCAAATGACAGTTTTACCAAATGTTTTGCCACTTCATATCTCCATTATTCATTCTAACATTAGGCATCTGCTTCCTTGGTACCCACTACCTGCCCTTTAAGCTGGTACCACACATTTTTTAGGGTTTTGTTTTTTGCTATTCACTTGCACTTCAATTTATCAGTTTTTGTTTGATAGGATGATAGGAGCTGCTACAAATAGATTCCCCTAAAAAAAAAATCAACTCAAACTAAATAGAAATTTATTTTTCACTCAAGTATTTATCTCTCGAATCCAAAGTGGATTTCCTATTAGGAGACTCTCTTCCATGCAAGGATACAGGGATCTAGATTCCTTCAATATAGTGGCTCCAGAATGCTCCAGGACAGGAATTAGCAAACTATAGCTAGTGGACCAAATCTAAACTGCCTGTGTTTGTAAATAAAATGTTATTGGAACACAGCCATGCCCATTCATTTACATATTGTCTATGGTTGCTTTCGCATTGTAATGTTAGAGTTGAATAGTTGTAAGAGAAATATTATGGCCTGCAAAGCCCAGACTATTTACTATCTGGACTTTAAGAGAAAAAGTTTGCTGATGCCTGCCTTAGGATTTAATCATCATCATCTGAATCTAGCTGGGAGAAGGTACAATACTTCTTAAAGCTCCGGCCCAGAAGTGCCACACAAATCTTGCACTCATGGGCCACTCTCACATAGCCTCATGGAGATGTAAATGAGGCTGAGAAATGTCATCTGTGTCTGGGCAGTCACTGCCACTTTCCAGCTACTCTATACTATGCAAAGGGGAATAAAAATTTTGGTAGACATCTGGTCAACTCCACCATAATGCCCACCTTGTGGATTTTTAAAAATTAGGTACTTATAAGTTAGTATCTTGACTAATGACTTTAAAACCTGTTTGGAGGTACTGTATCAAAATGGTTAACAATTCTGTCTCTAAAATCAGAAAGACTTGGGTTTGGAGAGTAAATGCTCAATCAATGTTGTCAAATATCCTTGCCTCTTGCCTCCATAATATAGCAGAAGTTTTGCTAGACAGGTAAAAACTTACCTCCCCATCTGGAGCTTGAAAGTTGCAAAACACTGGACTAGAAGTCTTTAATGTTTCTTCTAATGCAGAAATTCTCCCATCCCATATGTTTTACTTGAGCTCGACTGTGTACCTGAAACTGAGGTAGTGAAGGGACAGAGATGAATAAGGCTGTGTTCCAGCTCTTGAAGAGCTAAGAGTCTAAACAGGGAAACAGACATGGTATCAGTGCCTATCTTTAATACTCGGGGGGTGGAAATACTGAACTAGAAATGTCCACAGAGATCTTAGCGTCCTGCTGACTCCTTGTCTGACAGCATTCCGGCTGAACTCCTAAGCACCTAGAGCCTGCTGGTTTATCTGTTAATTCCTCCATCAGTTGGGTCTTTCCTTTGGAACACATTATTGGTCTTTAACTCTTGACTTCCTCTTTGTTTATAATCTTTGCCCTAGGAACCTCTCTTTTCCCATATTTTTTATTTTCCATGCTTATTTTCCCCAATTTTTTTTTTCATTTAAAAGTGATTGACAACTGATGCTTTATTCTAGAAAGTTTGTGAATACCTGAAATCCTCTTAATTTCATTGGTCTTCCCTTCATGATGCCCTGGACCAGAGTTTTGAAAACTACTCTTTGGAACTGTGGGAAAGCATGGATATGTTCTGTGGAATCTCAGTTTTTGGCAAAAGATTTTTAACTTCATGTTTTTGTTTCATTGATAAATTTAAAAAATTAATGTAAGCATATTCTGGCTTATCAAAATGATAGCATCCTAACTAATTAATGCCTTGTAATTCTAGTGCCTGAGCTTGTGTTTGTATACTTAGGAAAACACACATTTTTTTCTTCCATTAGTAGTATTGAAATCAAAATATAAAAA
>NW_027790638.1:0-13756 GCF_054177405.1 Leptonychotes weddellii | reverse complement strand
TGTGTGTGTACAGATACATATTTATATATGTATTCATCATAGCTCACTTTGCACTGGAGAGTCCTTCGGAGGATACTGCTGTCAATTCACTCCGGGCAGTGCTAAAGGATTAAAAACAGACACAGTAAGACATCCCATGACCTCCAGACTTACCTTTTTTGGTTCAAATTGGCTATAACTACCCTTGAACTTATAAACTCACTGACAATTAGAAAATTCACAGGCAAATCAGTTATTTGAAACCTAGATCTCATTTTCCCTAGAAATGAAGATTTATATGTTTGTAATAAGTATCATGGACCTAGCAAAAACACAAATGATTCAAGAATTAAGTACAGATCTTTACTACTGAACCTGGCCAGTGTATAACAGCCTATTATGGTGGAATTGATCTCAAATTCAACCTCAATTTGCAGGTATACATCCTTCTTCCCACCTAATTTCCTGCTTCTCCAGTCCCTCCTTCACCCCCTTTCACCTCTCATGCTTGCCTTCCTTGCCCTCAGATAGTGTCAAGTAACTGGCAGGCCTGAGGCAGGGGCTCCCTCCATGTGACTGTAGCCTCACATGAAAGATCCAGGTTTGATTAGCTCTTCTCTCCCTGCTGAGAGTTCTTCTGTCCCTTGTCTACTGCTACCTCCTCCTTGTCTTAAATAGCATTCTGTCCCTTCTTCACCCAATCTAGTAAGTCTCATAAACAGGCATTCTGGAAATCTCCAAAAGGTTTTGGCTGGTCGTCACTAGGAGGAAGAAGGATCCTCCTATGACCTGTTCCTCTTTAACTCAACTAGATCCAAAAAAGAAAGTTGCCTAGAGGTGCTACGGTGACAAGATTCAGAAACAAAGACTCTGTTTTGTCATGGGTGCTCCTAAGAATGCATTTGGAAACTTCATCCCCTTCATTCACTGTATTTATATTTGTGTGTGTCTTTGTGTGTCTGTGTCAATATATAAATACATATATTCATGTATGTCCATATAAATATATATTTATCTTTATTCATTTATATCTCACATGTTTTCAAAGCTGTCTGATTTCAATTCAGTAAGGGCAATTCTAAAGGATAAAGAGGCACCTAGTCAGACACCACATGTAATGCTAGACTGACTTTTTTTCCATTTAAATAACTATAACTGCACTATACTTATGGTCAACCTTTAAAAATTCATGTATGTAACACCTAAATGAACCAGGTAGGTCATTTTTTATTAGAAATGAGGCTTTATTTAAGATGTAACGACTTAGGCCTACAGATAAATAATGCATCAATCTGTAAGAAGTTCTATACTGTCACCCTAATCCCAGTGTGTAACAGGCTTTTCTGGTAGAATTTATTTCAAATTTAACTTCAGTTTGGAGGCATCTATCCCTCTTATCCATTTAAATTCCTGGTTCTCAGGGCCTTCTCTCTTCTCCTTACTTTCATTAAGGGTTTGGCTGCTATTAAGGGAAACAAACATACTCAAGGGAAGAAGCATCCCTCTTATAGCTTCCTCTTTTATTCAACTAAATCTAAAAAAAAAAAATGATAGAAAGTTACCTACATATACTACAGTAAGAACTTAGAAGCAGTACTGAAGACACTCTATTGCCATGGATGCCTGAGAGTGACTTTTACAAATCTCAATCTCTCTTTATTGTTTTATGTGTGCATGTGTTGAGATTATACATGTAATTTTAAATTTATGCATTCATATTTCACATTTCATGGGTGAATTCCTCATAGGTTTCTAATGTTAATTCATTCTGGGCAGGGCTAAAGAATCAGAAAGGCACATAGACACCACATGTAATGCTAGAATGACTTTTTTTTCCATTTAAATACCTACAATTGCTCTATACTTATGAACTGGTCAATCTTTAAAAATTCATGTACATTAACACCTAAATGAACCAGGTAGGTCATTTTTTTTTTTAGAAATGAGGCTTTATATAAGATGCTAATGACTTAAGCCTACAAATAATTAATGCATCAATTTGTAAGAAGTTCTATACTGTCACCCTAATCCCAGTGTGTAACAGCCTTTTCTGGTAGAATTTATTTCAAATTCAATTTCAGTTTTGGAGGCACCCATTCCTCTTATCCATTTAAATTCCTGGTTCTCAGGGCCTTCTCTCTTCTCCTTACTTTCATCTAAGGGTTTGGCTGCTACTAAAGGAGACAAACCTACTTAGGGGAAAAGCATTCCTCTTATGACTACTTCTTTTATTTAACTAAATCTAAAAAAAAAAAAAAAAGACAGTTACCTACATATACTACAGTGAGGAATTAGAAGCAGTATTGAAGACTCTCTATTGCCATGGATGCTCCTGAGAGTGACTATTACAAATCTCAATCTCTTTATCTCTCTCTTTATTGTTTTATGTGTGTATGTGTTGAGATTATACATATAATTTTAAATTTATGCATTCATATCTCACATTTCATTAGTGAATTCCTCATAGGTTTCCAAAGTCAATTCATTCTGGGCAGGGCTAAAGAATCAAAAAGGTACATCATCAGACACCATGTATAATTCTAGATATACTTTTTCCCCCATTCAAATAGCTATAATTAATCTATGATATGAATCGGTTGATTTTTAAAAATTCAAGTGCAAATCAATAACCTGGAACATAGTGGGTCAGTTTATTATTAGAAATGAGGCTTAGGGCGCCTGGGTGGCTCAGATGGTTAAGCGTCTGCCTTCGGCTCAGGTCATGATCCCAGGGTCCTGGGATCGAGTCCTGCATCGGGCTCTCTGCTCCTTGGGAGCCTGCTTCTCCCTCTGCCTCTCTCTCTCTGTCTCTCATGAATAAATAAATAAAATCTTTAAAAAAAAAAAAAGAAATGAGGCTTATATGGTAGTAATGATTATCGTATGCCCATGAGTAGTTAACACACCAAGATTTAGGTAAAGTGTTCTTTATTGTTACCCTAGCCCAATGTGTAAATACCTTTGGTGGTGGAATTTAAAGGTGACTCTAACTGAAAAGAAGAGATCATAAGCAGGAGTAAGAAAAGTAGGAAGCACAAAAGCAAAAACACTAAGTATATCTATAAAAATCAGTCAAGAGATTCACAAAATAAAAGATGTAAAGTATGACACCACCTAAAATGTGAGGGAAGGAGTAAAAATTTAATACTTTTAGAATGGGTTCAAATTTAAGCAACCATCAACTTAATATAGGCTGCTATATGCATAAGATGTTATATGTAAAACTAATGGAGCCACAAATCAAAAACTGGTAATAGATATGTAAAAAAATAAAGAGAGGAGTCCAAGTATATCACTAAGAAAGCCAACTAACCATGAAAGAAAAGAGGAAGAGAAGAAAGGAACAGAAGAACTACAAAAACAACCATAAAACAAGTAACAAGATGGCCATAAGTACATACCTATCAATAATTACTTTGAATATAAACAGAGGAAATGCTCCAGCCAAAAGATATAGGGTGATGGAATGGATAAAAAAAAAGCAAGACTCATTTATTTGCTGCCTACAAGAGACACATATCAGAACTAAAGACACATGCAGATTCAAAGTGAAGGGATAGAAAAGCATTTATCATACAAACAGAAGTGGAAAGAAAGCTGGGATAGCAATACTTATACCAGACAAAATAGATGTTAAAACAAGGAGTGTAACAAGAGACAAAGAAGGACACTATATAATAATCATAAAGGGGACAATTCAACAAAAAGATATAACAATTGCAAATATGTATGCATCCAACATGGGAGCACCCAAATACACAAAGCAGTTCATAATAAACATAACATAATTGATAGTAATACAATAATAGTAGGGGACTTTACCACCCCACTTACATCAATGGACAGATCATCCAAACAGAAAATCAACAAGGAAACAGTGGCTTTATTTTTTTTTAAGTTATTATCTATCTATCTATCTATCTATCTATCTATCTATCTATCATCTATCTATTTATTTATAGAGCACAAGAAGGGGGAGGGACAAAGGGAGAGAGAGAATCTCAACCAGACACCGTGCTGAGCATGGAGCCCAATGCAGGGCTCAATCTCACAACCTGAGATCATGACCTGAACCGAAATCAAGTTGGATACTTAACTGACTGAGCCACCCAGGTGCCCCGGAAACAGTGGCTTTAAATGACACATTGGACCAGATGGATCTAACAGATATATTCAGAACATTTCATCTTAAAACAGCAGAATACACCTTCCTCTCAATTGCACATACAACATTCTCCAGAATCGATCACAGGTTAGGCCATAAAACAAGTCTCAACAAATTAAAAAAAGATTGGAAGCATACCATGCGTCTTTTCTGACCATAACACTATGAAACTAGAAATCAACCAAAAGAAGAAATCTGGAAAGAACACAAATACATGGAGATTAAATAACATGCTACTAAACAATGAATGGGTCAACCAAAAAAAAAAAAAAATCAAAAAGGAAATCAAGAAAACATGGAGATAAATGAAAACAAGAATACAATGGTCCAAAATCTTTGTGATGCAAGAAAAAACAGTTGTAAGAAGTTTATAGCAATACAGTCCTACCTCAAGAAGCAAGAAAAATCTCAAACAGCCTAACCTGACACCTAAAGGAGCTAGAAAAAGAACACAACCCCAAACCAGTAGAAGGAAAGAAATGATAAAGATTAGAACAGAAATAAACAAAACAAACTAAAACAATGAAACAGATCAATGAAACCTGGAGCTGTTTTTTGTTTTGTTTTTTTTAAGATCAACAAAATTGATAACCTTTAGCCCAACTCAGAAAAAAAAAAAAAAGGAGAAGACTCAAGCAAAATCAGAAATAAAACATGAGAAATAACAACCACCACCACAGAAATACAAAGGATTATAAGAGAATATTATGAAAATATAAATATAATGCCAACAAATTGGACAACCCAGAAGAACTGGATATATTCCTAGAACGTATAATATTCTAAAACTGAGCAAGAAATAGAAAATTTGAATAGACTAATGACCAGCAATGAAATTGACTTAGTAATCAAAATCTTCCAACAAACAGAAGTCCAGGTCCATATATTTCAAAGGTGACTCCAATGAAACATTAAAGAAGAATTAATAACTATTCTCCTCAAACTATTCCAAAAAATAGAAGAGGAAGAGAAGTTTTCAAATTCATTTTAGAAGACCAGCCTTACCTTACCTTGATACCAAAACCACATAAAGACTCTACAAAAAAAGAACTACAGGCCAATATCTCTGATGAACACAGATGCAAAAATCCTCAACAAAATATTAGCAAACTGAATGCAACAATACATTAATAAAATCATTCATCCCAATCAATTGTTATTTATTCTAGGTCTGCAAAAGCAGTTCAATATTTGCAAACTAATGTGATATACAAGAGAAAGAATAAAAACCATATGATTATTTCCATAGATGCAGAAAAAGCATTTGACAAAGTACAACATTCATGATAAAAACACTCAATAAAGTAGGTTTAGAGGGAACATACTTCAATATAATAGAGACCATATATGAAAAACCCACAGCTAACATCATACTCAATGGTAAAAACCTGAGAACTTTCCCCCTAAGATCAAGAACAAGCACAGCAAAGGAAATAACCAACAAAACTAAGACAACCTACTGAATGGGAGAAGATATTTGCAAGTGACATATCCAATAAAGGGTTAGTATCCAAAACATGCAAAGAACTTATACAACCCAACACCAAAAACCAAATAATCCAATTTAAAAATGGGGCAGAAGACATGAACAGACATTTCTCCAAAGAAGATATCCAGATGGCCAACAGGCATATGAAAAGATGCTCAACATCACTCATCATCAGGGAAATGTAAATCAAAACTACAATGAGATATCACCTTGCACCTCTCAGATGGCTAAAACCAAGTGTCCATTGATAGATGAATGGATAAAGAAGATGTGGTATGTATGCATATATGTAAACACACATACACACACACTCACCCTCACAAATGAATGTTACTCAATTATAGAAAATAGTGAAATCTTGCCATTTGCAACAACACGGATGGAGCTAGAGAGTATAATGCTAAGTGAAATAAGTCAGAGAAAGACAAATACCATATGATTTCACTCATCTGCAGAATTTAAGAAACAAAACCAACAAAGAAAAAACAAAAAAGAACCCCAAACGTTTTAAAAAAAATTTATTTAAATTCAGTCAACATTAAGTAGAGTTCAGTGATTCATCAGTTGCATATAACACCCAGTGCTCATTATATCATGTGCCCTCCTTAATGCCCATCATTCTGTTACCCCATCCCCTCACCCATCTCCCCTCCAGCAACCCTCCGTTTGTTACCTATAGTTAAGAGTCTCTTATGGTTTGTCTCCCTCTCTGATTTTGTCTTATTTTATTTTTCCCTCCCTTCCCTTATAATTCTGTTTTGTTTCTTAAATTCCACATATGAGTGAAATCATTTTCTTTCTCTGATTGACTTTTTTCGCTTAGCATAGTATCCTCTATTTCCATCAATATCATTGCAAATGGTAAGATTTCATTTTTTTGATGGCTGAGTAATATTCCATTGTATATATATCACATTTTCTTTATCTATTCATTTGTCAATGGACATAAAAAAATGCTTATCACTCGGCATCAGGGAAATACAAATAAAACCACAATGAGATACCACCTCACACCAGTCAGAATGGCTAAAATTAACAAGTCAGGAAACAACAGATGTTGGAAAGGATGTGGAGAAAGGGGAACCCTCACTGTTGGTGAGAATGCAAGCTAGTACAGCCATTCTGGAAGACAGTATGGAGGTTCCTCAAAAAGGTAAAACAAACAAACAAAAAAACAGACTCTTAACTAGGTTACCAGAGGGGAGGTGGGTGGGGGGATGGGTGAAACAGATAAAAGGGGATTAAGAGCACACTTATCGTGACAAGCACTGAGTAATGTATAGAATTGTTGAATCAGTGTTGTACACCTGAAACTAATATAATGCTGTATGTTAATCATACTGGAATTAAAAATTTTTAAAAAGGAGTAAGATTTCGGGGCGCCTGGGTGGCTCAGTCGTTAAGCATCTGCCTTCGGCTCAGGTCGTGGTCCTAGGGTCCTGGGATCGAGCCCCACATCGGGCTCCCTGCACCGTGGGAAGCCTGCTTCTCCCTCTCCCACTCCCCCTGCTTGTGTTCCCTCTGTCGCTGTGTCTCTCTCTGTCAAATAAATAAAATCTTTAAAAAAAAAAAAAGGAGTAAGATTTCATATGGTGGTAATTAATATCTTAGGACTGTGAAAATAGTGAGCATCAAGGTTTAAGTAATGTTCTTTCCTGTCCCTAATCCCAATATATAAGAGCCTTTTGTGGTGGCATTTATTTCACTTTAACTTCAGTTCATAATGTACACATCCCTCTTACTCTATCTAAATTCCTTATTCTCAAGTTCTTCCATCACCTCCTTATTTTCACCCATCGTGGTCATCTTTCCTGCCCCCCAGACAGAGTCAAGCACTGCAGGTCTGAGGCAGTGGCTCTATCCACTATGATAGTGGGTCTGAGTTTGAGGGCTATCTCACATGGTGGCAGAGCTCTTGAGGGTGTGGGGCAGGCCCAGTGTCTATTAGCTCTGTTATTTTCTACTAAGGCCTCTTCTGTTCCCAGTCTACTGCCATTATTCTCCTGGCTCCAAATAGGAATCTCTCCTCACTTGTCACATATTATAAGTTGAATATTGTCTCACCAAAATGGATATGTTGAAATCCTATCCCCTGCAACTCAGCATGTGACCTTATTGGAAATAGGGTTGCTATAGGTGTAATTAAGACATAGTCATACTGGTTTAGGGTGGGCTCCTAATCCAGTATGACTGGTGTGCTTATACAAAGGAAAAATTTAGACACAGACACACATACTTCACCCATGTAGAGATCAAGGTACAGATTGGAGAGATGATTCTACATACCATGGAACAGCAAAGATTGACAGCAATCACTAAAAGCTAGGAGAGAGGCATGGAATAGATTCTTGCTCACAGCCCTCAAAAGGAAAAACCCTACTGACACCGTGATATCAACTTCTAGCCTCTAAGACTGAGACAATAAAATTCTGTTGTTTAAACTATTCAGTTTTGTGATATTTTGTTACAGCAGCTCTAGCAAACTAATACAGCCCATTCTAGTAGAATCTCATACAACAGTCTGGTAGTTTTCTAAGAGTTTTGGCTACTGGTATACCACTCAGATAGGAAGTCCTGTTCCTCTTCTATCCAACTAGATAAAAAATATGTTACATATAAAAGTTGACACTGTCAACATTTTAGAGTGTCCAAGAAACTCTGCATTGGATATCTCTGGTGTATCTTTACATATGTTTATCTCACCTTTCATTGGTGACTTCCTTATCAGCTACTGAGGTCGATTCATTCCAATCAGAACTAAAGGATAAAATGTATCTGCTCAAACACTGTGTGACATCTTACATACTTTTTTCATACAAATTATCTTCAATTTATCTACAACTGATAGTGTGGTTGAATACTAAAAAATTCTCATGTAATTTGGCTATTTGGAAAGAAGTATTTCATTTTCCCCTAGAAGTGCAGCTTTATATGATAGAAACAAAATTCTTAGACCTGTAAAAGAATCCTTAATGGATCAAGATTTTAAAACATTTCTTGACTACTGAACCTAACCCCAATGTGTATCTGCTTTTGCACTTGCATTTATTTCAAATTCAACTATAGTTTGTAGGTACTTGTCCTTCTTACCCCATCTAATTTTCTGATTCTAAGTCCCTCTAGCACCCCTTTACTCTTCATGCTTCATGGATGTTTTCCTTGCTCCTCAGATATGGCCAACTAACTTCAGGCCTGGGGCTGGGACTCCAACCTATATGATGGTGGGTTTGGATTTAGGGCAACTAGCCTCACATGGGGGCAGAGACCAGAGGGTGATGGAAAGATCTTGGGTCTATTAGCTCCTTTATTTTTCACCGAGTGCTCCTCTGCTCCTGTCCACTGTTTTGCTTTTTGCTTCCAAGTAGTATTCTCTCCTCCCTTGGCTCATACAAGTAGAATGTCATACACAGACACTCTGATAGTTTCCCAAGCATTTTGACTGGTAGTCCCTAAAGCTCATGAACAGACCCATAGTAAATGTTCTCTTTGATTTGTTCCTTCTCTTCAATCTAGATCCAAAACAGAAAAAGTTACATACAGAAGCTGACAGGCTATCTGAACAAGCTATATTGCCACTGATGTTCCCAAGTGGTTTTCCCACTCAGATGACAGAAAAATCAACTCACCTATTGTTGATATTGTGGCCAGAGGACACCGAAGAGGGCTTTGGAGCATTGTTATTTCTGCCAAAGGGAAAAAATACACAAAAAATAAAGTCAGACAACATGGAAGGAAATCATGCTCTTTCCTGAGGAGAGGTGACAGAACCTGAAGCAACAGCTTTGAGTTACCACAGTGTAAGCCAGCCTCTGGGGTGTGTGGGTGTGTGTGTGTGTGTGTACGCGCATGCACACACACACGCGTGCGCATGTGTGTGCACATGCATATGCATGTGCATATTTACTGGAAATAGTAAGAAGTAAGAGAGAAGTTGCAATGATGATTAAATTTTCCTTGCTTCTTTCCCAATTTTTCTACCATTCTGGTAACTGTTGAATAAATTTGGGAAGAGAGAGACAGAGACATGAGAGTGTAGGGATGGGGAGGTACATCCAGGTAACAGTTGATGAAAGGATATAGAGAGAATGGAAAGAAAATGCCAGAACAATGAGAATTTCAATGGCAAGGCTAGTCCCTAGTCAGTATTTGGTAGGGCAGAAAGAAGTAGCTAGATTAGAATCTGCCTAAATTTTGTTTACAAGAGTTTCTAAATTGAAAGTAGAGCGCATCATCAGAATGACTTTTCTTCCTGCTAATCCTTTAAAAACATTTTTATTAAGATATAATTTAAATACATTATATTAAGTTTCAAGTGTACAACATAATGATTTGATATTTGTATATATTACAAAATGATCACCACAATAAGTCTAAGTTAACATCTGTCACCATACTTAGAATTTTTTCTTGTGATGAGGACTTTTAAGACTTACTCTCCTAGAAACTTTCATATATGCAATACAGTATTATTAACTATAGTCACCATGTTGTATATTACATCCCCATAACCTATTTTATAACTAGTAATTTGTATCTTTGGACCCCCATCACCCAAATGGAAGAAACATTCAGTGAACTCAAATACAGGGCAGTGGAATTCATCTAATCAGAGAGCAAAAAAAGAATAAAAAAGTGAAGCTAAAAAAAACAATCAAAAATCTTAGGGGCACAGCAAAAGCAGTACTAAGAAGAAAATAAATAGCAATACAAATCTACCTCAAGAAACAAGAGAAGATCAAATACAAAATATACCCTTATACCTAAAGAAACTAGAAAAAGAATAAACAAAGCCCAACATGAGTAGAAAGAAGGCAATCAAAAAGATCAGAGCAGAAATAAATGGCATAGAGACTAGTGTGTGTGTGTGTGTGTGTGTGTGTGTGTGTATCAACGAAACCAAGGGTTGGTTTTTTGAAAAGATCAACGAAATGGACAAACCTTAGCCACCCTCATTAAGAAAAAAAGGACCCAAATAAATAAAATCAAACAAAAGAGGAAAACTGACACCACTGAAAAACAAAGAATTATATGAAAATACTATGAGAAATTATATGCCAACAAATTAGGCAACCCGGAAGAAATGGATAAATTCCTAGAAACATACAATTTCCCAAAACTGAATTGGAATGAAATATAAATCTGAATAGGTGATTACTAGGAATGGAATTGAATTGGTAATCAAAAAATTCCCCCCAAATAAAAGCCCAGGCCAACATGGATTCACAGGTGTATTCTCCAAACATTTAAAGGAGAGTGAATACCTATTCTCAAATCATTCCAAAAATAGAGGAGGAAGGAAAGCTTCCAAATTCATAATATGAGGCAGGAATTACCCTGATACCAAAACCAGGCAAAGACACCACAAAGAAAGAAAACTACAGGCCAATGTCACTGATGAACATAGATGCAAAAATCTTAAACAAAATATTAGAAAAATCACATTCAACAATACATGAAAAGGATCATTCACCACAATCGAGTGAGATTCATTCCAGGGATGCAAGGATGATTCAATATTCACAAATCAATCAATGTGATACACCAAGTCAAAAAAATGAAGGATAAAAACTATATGATTATCTCATTAGATGCAGAAAAAGCATTTGACAAAATTCAACATCGATTCATGATAAAAACTCTCAACAAAGTTGGCTTAGAGGGAATATACCTTAACACAATAAAGGCCATATATGAAAAACCCACAGCGGACATTATACTCAATGGTGAAAAAAAAAGCATTTCCTCTGAGATCAGGAACAAGTCAAGCATGTCCACTCTCACCACTTTTATTCAACATAGTAGTGGAAGTCCTAGCCACAGCAATCAGATGAAAGAAAGAAAAGAAAGCAAAGAAAGAAAACAAAGAAATAAGAGGCATCCATATTGGTAAGGAAGAATTTAAACTCACTATTTGCAGATGACATAATACTATTCATAGAACCCCTAGAGACTATTAGAAGTAATAAATGAAGTCAGTAAAGATGCAGGATACAAATTAATACCTAGAAATAGGTAGATTTTCTACAGACTAATAAAGAAGTAGCAGAAAAAGAAATTTCGAAAACAGTCCTATTTATAAGTGCACCAAAAATAAAATACCTAGGAATAAACTTAACCGAGGAGATGGAATACCTGTACTCTGAAACTATAAAACATTGTTAAGATAGGGCGCCTGGGTGGCTCAGTTGGTTAAGCGACTGCCTTCAGCTCAGGTCATGATCCTGGAGTCCTGGGATCGAGTCCCGCATCGGGCTCCCTGCTCGGCAGGGAGTCTGCTTCTCCCTCTGACCCTCCTCCCTCTCATGCTCTCTGTCTCTCATTCTCTCTCTCTCAAATAAATAAATAAAATCTTTAAAAAAAAAACAAAACAAAACATTGTTAAGATAAATTGAAGGCAACACCAACAAATGGAAAGCTATCCTGTACTCATGGATTAGAAGAATTAATCTTGTTAAAATGTCCATACTACCCAAAGCAATCAATAGATTCAATGCAATCCCTATCAAAATACAAACTGCATTTTTCCAGAACTAGAAAAAACAATCCTAAAATTTGTATGGAACAACAAAAGACAATGAATAGCCAAAGTGACATTGAGAAAGAACAACAAAACTGGAGGTATTATAATCCAAGATTTCAAGATATACTACAAAGCTGTAATAATCAAGACAGTATTGTGCTGGCACAAAAACAGAAACATAAATCAATGTAGCAGAATAGAGAGCCCAAAAATAAACACACACTTATGGGGTCAATTAAACTACAACTAAGGAAGCAAGAATATACAATGAGAAAAAGACAGTCTCTTCAAATGGTGCTGGGGAAACTGGACAGCGACATGCAAAAGAATGAAACTGGACCACTTTCTTACAAGTCACAAAAATAAACTCACAAGGGACTAAAGATCTAAATGTGAGACCAAGCACTGGGTGTTATATGCAACTAATGAATCATTGAACATTACATCAAAAACTAATGATGTACTATATGTTGGCTAATTGAATTTAAATTTAAAAAAATAAATATGGGGGCGCCTGGGTGGCTCAGTTGTTTAAGCGACTGCCTTCGGCTCAGGTCATGATCCTGGAGTCCCGGGATCGAGTCCCACATCCCGCTCCCTGCTGAGCAGGGAGTCTGCTTCTCCCTCTGACCCTTCCCCCTCTCATGCTCTATCTCATTCTCTCTCTCAAATAAATAAATAAAATCTTTAAAAAAAAAATTAAAAATTAAAAAAAATAAAAATAAAAAAATAAATATGATGTAAAAAATAAATGTGAGACCAGAAACTACAAAAATCCTAGAAGAGAATAAAGACAGTAATTTCTGTTGACACTGGCCATAGCAACATTTTTCTAAATATCTGTCCTCAGGCAAGAGAAACAACAGCAAAAATAAACCATTAGAACTACACTAATATAAAAAGCTTTTGCACAGCAAAGGAAACTATCAATAAATCAAAAAGGCAAACTACTGCATGGGAGAAGATATTTGCAATTGATATATCCAATAATGGGTTAATATCCAAAATGTATAACTAACTTATACAACTCAACCCCCCAAAACAAATTAAAATGGGCAGAAAACCTGAATAGACATTTTTCTGAAGAAGAAAGATGGCCAACAGACATGAAAAGATGCTCAACATCATTCACCATCAGGGAAATGCAAATCAAAACTACAATGGGGGCGGGGAGCAAGATGGCAGAGGAGTAGGAGACCTGGATTTCATCTGGTCTCAGGAATTGAGCTGGATAGGGATCAAACCATTCTGAACACCTACAAACTCAACAGGAGATCGAAGAAAAGAAGAGCAGCAACTCTCTGAACAGAAAAGCGACCACTTTCTGGAAGGTAGGACATGCGGAGAAGTGAATCCGAGGCGATATTCGGGAGGATAGACGGCAGGGGAGGGGGCCTCCGTCCACCACTTCTGGCAAGTGATAGAGCCGCGCAGCACAAAATCGGAACTTTTAAAAGTCTGCTCTGCTGAGGGACGTTGCTTCAGTGGCTAAGTGGGGGGTGGAACCCTCGCTGGGACAGTGTGGTCTCAGGACCCTCGGGGTCACAGAAAGACCGGGGGTGCCTGAATGTGGCAGAGCTCCCAGGTATCGGAGCAGGAAGCC
>NW_027790637.1:1346-2000 GCF_054177405.1 Leptonychotes weddellii | reverse complement strand
TTTAAGAATTAGGATGATTTATGCTGAAGACAGCCAAGGAGCCCCCGCTTCTTTCTGTCTCATAGGTAGGTGTAGCCTCTTTCTGCCAAGAGCTACATGGGACTTAGCACCAACTAGCCAGACCATTTCACAGGTAGCCATACATGGTAAATCTTAACTGCAACCATCTTTATAGCACTTCATTGCAAAGAACTTCTGAGCACACTGTGTAATTCAACCGTCGCAATATCTGTCAGGTATAGAAGTTGATATCAATACCTCCATTTTACAAAAAACCCTCAAATATGCTAGGTGATTTATCTGAATTCACAGCATTCGGACTGGAATGACAAGTTTCCTGATTCTAACCCAGTTCTTTTACCATTGGCTGAGTAGTTCACAACTGTGGCTATTTATTAGAATCACCTGGGGTGCTTTTATAACACACTGATGCAGGAGTTCCACCTAAGATCAAATAAATAAAAATTTCTCAGGGGTGCAGCCTGGCCGCTTGTATTTTTTTTTAATTTCTTTTTAAAAAATTTTTTTATTGTTATGTTAATCCCCATACATTACATCATTAGTTTTAGATATAGTGTTCCATGATTCATTGTTTGTGCATAACACCCAGTGCTCCATGCAGAACGTGCCCTCCTCAATACCCATCACCAGGCT
>NW_027790637.1:0-1246 GCF_054177405.1 Leptonychotes weddellii | reverse complement strand
GTGTTTCCTACTTGGATGTTGCCACCATTTTATCCATAGTACATATTTATTTCTCAAGAGAGCGTACAAACCTTGGTAGATTTTCATTCCACTTGGGAATGTTCTTGGGAAATTTACAGAATAGAACAGAAGTCTGAACTTGATTGTGAAGAATCACTAGAAGTTTTATATTTGTCTCGGTATCGATGTCCTTAGTCATTAAAAAAAAAAATCATTTGCATCCATGAAGTCTTGTTCTAAGAATTAAGTGAGATAATGCATGCTAATATCAAGATCATTGATTAGCTCTCAGCCCTCAACAAATGTTAATTTTAGCTCCTTTTTTTTTTGTTTTTTTTTATTCTTCCCTTCCTCTCTCCCTCTTTCCTCTTTCCTTCTTCCTTCCTTCTTCCCTTTTGCCTGCCTTCTTTCCTTTCTTCCTTCCTTCTTTTCTTACTTTACTCCTCCAACATTAATTCTTCCTAATCATGGATATATTATAAGAAGGTGCATATATGACTTTATTTAAAGGTCTTCATTATTTTTGGGGGGAATCCTTTAAATGAGAATGTTTTACTTTTCCATCATTATATTTTTGCCATTCTTTCGTGTGTTATTCATGCCCAATAGAGCTATTGCCTAAAGGTTTTAGGAAATGTTGTCAGCGGTCCTCAGCTAAAAGTCTAACACCCATTCAACACACATTTATTGAGTACTAGGTACTGTGTTACAGAGACAGACATGTCAAGAATGTATAGGTAGATAAGCTAATCGGCTTGACTGTATTAATCATTTCACTACGTATATGTAATCAAAGCATCATGTTGTATACCTTAAATGTATGCTACTTTTATTTTAAAAATAAAATAAAACCACTTTGAAAGCTCAAATAAAAAAAAAGAATGCAAGAGATAATGTATAATAGATGCTACTGTAGAAGTGTATGTAGGTCCAGTGTGTCATGCAGTGAGATAGTGCTGTCAGAACTGACTCCTGGATTGGGTTGTTTCATGTTAGGTCATTTAAATATCATTTTTTGTTTGTTTTGCATGCCACAGAATTGTATGCTGTTTAATAGTTACATTGTATTGAAATGAAAAAAAGTTATACAGTGCAACAGCTTGTCTGACTCAATTCTGGTAGAGGATAAAAAGAATTAACTTTAACAAGATAGAATGAAGCTGGCAGGGGTCAGTGTTCAAATCCCAGCTCTACCACTTGCAAGCTCTGGGACTTTGAAAGTTGCTTATTTCTTAGGCCTCATTTT
>NW_027790636.1:0-286 GCF_054177405.1 Leptonychotes weddellii | reverse complement strand
GAGCTGGTAGGTGGGACATCAGTGCGTCTTCTCTTTCCCTTGAAGCACTCCGGGGTACCTCTGCCTCCTCCTCTCCCTTCTTGACACAGCGCGTACATACAGTTACTGTTATTTTGCTGAGTGTTGCCCTTAGCAGGCACCTGCTGAGCTCTTCTCACCAAGCACCTACTACCAGCTAGTGAGTTATTGCCGCATCTCACAGATGAGGGGCGGACTCAGAGGTGAAGAACTGCGTCCGGGTTTGCGCGCGGCTACTCATGGCCGCGCACCCATCGGCTAGCGCGAG
>NW_027790635.1:0-286 GCF_054177405.1 Leptonychotes weddellii | reverse complement strand
CATAATTAAAAGAAATTGAAGAAACATAAGTTATTTATTGCAAGGATGAAAATCACCTAGCCAACATATGAGTCTTATACACCCTTATATACCCAAGGCAGAAATCACTAGCCAATTACAGAACTGTATTGCACTGAGTCAATATAAGTCTCTTTTTTTTTTATTTATTTTTTATTCTTATGTTAATCCCCATACATTATACATCATTAGTTTTAGATGAAGTGTTCCATGATTCATTGTTTGTGCATAACACCCAGTTCTCCATGCAGAATGTGCCCTCCTCAAT
>NW_027790633.1:0-286 GCF_054177405.1 Leptonychotes weddellii | reverse complement strand
TCATGGTTGCTCTTCTATTGCACCTCTGAATCCTTCTCAACACAGCGCTGAGGCAGTCACTACCAATCTGCTGGAGGAGTGGGAGATAAAACCTGTTTGATGTTTTTGTCCTAGGTATTCTTTGTTATTTGGGAAATGAAGGATGGAAGTAGAAAGCCAAATATCTTAATGGGCAAGAAAGTGTTTTCTTTTTTTTTTTCTTTTTTTTATTCTTATGTTAATCCCCATACATTACATCATTAGTTTTAGAGGAAGTGTTCCATGATTCATTGTTTGTGCATAACAC
>NW_027790632.1:0-286 GCF_054177405.1 Leptonychotes weddellii | reverse complement strand
TGGGAATGCTTTCCATTGGCTCCTGTGTCCCTTTGACATGCCCCCCCACATACACAATGTTATGGCTTTAAAAAACAAAACAAAACCTCCTTACTTTCTGAACTATTGGATGCCTTAAATTTATCTTGTATATTTCCTGCCCCAATCTCAGAATCAACAATTTCTTTCAGGAGCCCTTGTTTCTTTTATTGGAGAATGGAATTAGAAATCAAGATCTGGGGGGTGCCTGGGTGGCTCAGTTGGTTAAGTTGCTGACTCTTGATTTCAGCTCAGATCATGATCATTG
>NW_027790631.1:0-286 GCF_054177405.1 Leptonychotes weddellii | reverse complement strand
TCGGCAGGGGGCCTGCTTCTCCCTCTCCCACTCCCCCTGCTTGTGTTCCTGCTCTCACTCTCTGTCAAATAAATAAATAAAATCTTAAAAAAAAAAAAAGTTGGGGCGCCTGGGTGGCTCAGTTGGTTAAGCGACTGCCTTCGGCTCAGGTCATGATCCTGGAGTCCCGGGATCGAGTCCCGCATCGGGCTCCCTGCTTTGTGGGGAGTCTGCTTCTCCCTCTGACCCTCCTCCCTCTCATGCTCTCTGTCTCTCATTCTCTCTGTCTCAAATAAATAAATAAAAT
>NW_027790630.1:0-286 GCF_054177405.1 Leptonychotes weddellii | reverse complement strand
GGTCCAAATGTCCCCTTGTGCTTTCCTAAGAGCCCAGAATCTGCTCTTGGTCACACAGAACCTTCCTGAACCTCTGCCATGTCTCTCGGGTCAAAAGGAGGTAAAGCAGCTGACGTATATCATTTGCTTTCTATGTGCCATCAATGTGAGGGCCAAAAGCTGTATGAATACTATCTGTTTAATCCCTGCAAAATATAATATCTACTTACAAAAAAGAAAACTGAGTTCAAAAAGACCAGGAGACTGCACAAAACTATATAATTAGAAGGCAGAATTGACCAATGCC
>NW_027790629.1:0-286 GCF_054177405.1 Leptonychotes weddellii | reverse complement strand
CCAAGCCTGGTGGTGGGTATTGAGGAGGGCACATTCTGCATGGAGCACTGGGTGTTATGCACAAACAATGAATCATGGAACACTTCATCTAAAACTAATGATGTAATGTATGGGGATTAACATAAGAATAAAAAATAAAAAAAATAAAACAAACAAACAAACAAAAAAACACATAAACCAATGGGACAGAATTGAGAGTCCAGAAAAAAAACCCATCCACATATGGTCAACAAATGTTTGGGGGATAATGTTCAATGAGGAAAAGATATTCTCCTTCATAAATGGT
>NW_027790628.1:0-286 GCF_054177405.1 Leptonychotes weddellii | reverse complement strand
TAGGAACTACAGAACACTCATGAAAGAAATTGAAGACACAAAAATATGGAAAAACATACATGTCTTTATATTAAAATTTGGCTTTTCCTTTCTTCAAAACAAATCCAATAATATTCTAAGAAAAGTAAAAAGCTACTAAAGAATTATTAAATGTTCTAATACATAACAAATTTCTTGCATATATTGAGGATGAACTAAATAATGATAAACTGACTTGGGGAATTATATTGCCCTAAGTGGCATGATTATTGTAGTGGATAAAATTATATTTGTATTTGTATTTGGT
>NW_027790627.1:0-286 GCF_054177405.1 Leptonychotes weddellii | reverse complement strand
CGGCTCGCTGGGCTCAGCCACACTGGTCCTCTGGCCACGCGTCCTCCTACCTCCGTCACTCTGCCCCTGCGGGCTCCTATGTCTACAGTCTCGGCATGGGGGACATCTGTAGCCAGCCCCCAAGTCTGAGGCCAGACCCTCAGGGAAGCCCTCCCTTTCAGTCTGGTTAGAAGAGCCCAGGGCGCCTGGGTGGCTCAGTTGTTAAGCGGCTGCCTTCGGCTCAGGTCATGATCCCAGGGTCCTGGGATCGAGTCCCACATCAGGCTCCCTGCTCAGTGGGAAGCCT
>NW_027790626.1:0-3284 GCF_054177405.1 Leptonychotes weddellii | reverse complement strand
TGAGAGAGAGAGAGAGCACATGAGACGGGGGAGGGTCAGAGGGAGAAGCAGACTCCCTGCCGAGCAGGGAGCCCGATGCAGGACTCAATGCGGGACTGGATGCGGGACTCGATCCCGGACTCCAGGATCACGACCTGAGCGGAAGGCAGTCGCTTAACCAACTGAGCCACCCAGGCGCCCCAGGGATAGAGAATCTTAACTAGGCTCCACGCTCAGCATGGAGCCCAATGCGGGGCTCGATCTCAGGACCCTGCGATCATGACATGAGCAGAAACCAAGAGTCAGACACTTACCTGACTGAACCACCCAGGCACCCCAACTTACACATTCTGAGATTCTGTTTCACTTTATCATGCTGTGCTATCATTTTCACTGGCTTTTTTGTATGTGTTCTGTTTTGACTCTTTCGATCTGTACCGGTGGTGCCTTCAAAAACCAGTGTTTCCAGCTAAGCCTCAAACCCAAAAACGTGGGAGCTACTGCCCTAAACCCTAGGACAGTGGCCCAGCTTGATCAGGGAGGGGACCTTTCGGCAGAAGCCCCTTCAAAACTCCCCCTGCCACTTTGGCATCTTTGGAAGTAAAAGGAATAGAGAGTTTCCACTTTAACCTGATGAAGAGGCTATTGTCCTCATAACTGAAGACATGAAGTCCAGATAAACAAACAGGTAGATAAAGGTAGATAAAGGTACAACAAGTTCCTCTCTTCCTCAATGGAAAGAGGCCCAGTAACAAATCTCTTGGGGTTTAATAGTATTTAGCAAGGCAGTCTAGTTGGAAGCTTATGGCCTTTGCTGTCTGATCATCCATTTGTTTCTTCGATGGTTCTACCATTTACTAACTGGGCGAACACAGACAAGTTATTTGCCTTCTCTAAGCCTTAATTTCCATCTTTGCAAAAAGGAGGGAATTATGAAACCTCCCTCATGTATTATTGTGAAGGTTAAAGAAGATAGAACAGGGCACAGTGGTGCAAATAGTGGGGATTCAATAAATGCTGGATTTTCCTCTTTTGCATGCTTTTTTTTCTCTTAAGAAATTTCCATTTTTAAAAATCACCCTGGCTGCTCTAGGGAGACCGTATATAAATGGGAAGAATGGAAACAGGGAGATGAATCCAGAGGCTATTGCAGTTACAAAAGTGAGATACTAGTGGCTTGAACTCAGGGGGTATCAGTGGAAAAAGAGAGAAGTGGTTAGATCTGGGATGTGTTTTAAGGCTTTGTATTTTGTACTTCCTCTTTTCATCTCTTGGTTTGGTTTTTGACACAAAGCAGCTTCATGATGTTTTCTCTTGCATAGGGCATCTCTTGCCTGCCTTCTTGGTAACTGACTGAGTTCTGTGGGTCAGATGACAAAATCAACATTAAGAGGATATTTGTGTATGTCTCTCTTAAGAACTTTTGCCAAATTCCTTTGTACTAAGTACTTATTCCTATGCAGCAAGTTACTTCAAAAGGGCCATCCTAGTCTCATCCTTCCTGGTTTTCCAACCCACTGGCCCACGGTGTTGAGTTCCCATCAACACAAACTCCAGCCATGATGTTGTTTGCATTTTTTCTTTTTGATGCATATTTTCCTGTCACTCAGCCTCAGGGCTTGTGTCCCCCAAGGCCCTGCTCCTCAAAGGGTAGTCCTTGGACCAGCAGCATCAGCATCACCCCAGATGATGCTTTAAAAACAACACATTCCTTTCCCTTGAGGTTCCCATGTATAGACTGCCCACAGCGGTCATTTCATTTACAACTGCACAGGGTCTGAACAACAAGCACCTCCTCCACATGGAGGCGAGCTTTGCTGTTTTCCACTCCTCGCTGACCTGCCTTACCCACATACCGTGAGGTTTTAAGGGTAGAGTTGACAGGATTTACTATAAGGCACAAGGAAAGAGAAAAAAAATCCCTGTTAAAATTTATATTTAGCTTATTTCATCCCAAAGAAAGGGAACTTGACCCAATCCTATCCAGATTAGCATTGTCCAAAGAACTTTCAGTGACGCTGGAAATGTTCTACATAGGTGCTGTCCAATATAGTAGACATTAGCCACATAAGCCTTTTGAGCTCTTGCAGTGTGGCTAGTATGACTAAGGAATTGATTTTTTAATTTTATTTAATGTTTTTATTTTAATTCCAGTGTAGTTAACATACTGTGTTGTATTAATTTCAGGTATAATGATTCAACAATTCATATGTTACTCAGTGCTCATAATGATAAGTGTACTCTTAGTGCCCTTTATCTATTTCATCTACTCCCCCCCCACCCACTTCTGAATCCCCTTGAAATTAATCATTTTTCCCATAGGCACTATGGCCAAGTTTATATATATACACCATATTGGACAGTGCAAGTCTGGGTAATATGCCCCCTAGATGTTTCCCACTATAATTTCTTCCACTTATACAGACACAATTTACAGAACCTATGATCTGCTCTCACATACACTCTTATGATCTTGTCCAGTCTTAACTACTTGACCGGTTTCTATTGACTGAGCTAAAACCTGGGGAAAAAATTATCAAGACTCCTCTACTTCTGGGGTGCCTGGGGGGCTCAGTTGGTTAAGCGACTGCCTTCGGCTCAGGTCATGATCCTGGAGTCCCTGGATCGGGTCCCGCATCGGGCTCCCTGCTCGGCAGGGAGCCAGCTTCTGCCTCTTGACCCTCCCCCCTCTCATGTGCTCTCTCTCTCTCATTCTCTCTGTCTCAAATAAAAAAAAAAAAAAAAAAAAGACTCCTCTACTTCTGTTCATCCCAATATTATGATAGTAAGGGATAACCCATTTTGACCAACTGTAAACATCATTATAAAAATTATATCTTTACATGTTTTAACTAACTGGAATATTGGTCTTCTGCCTAAAGTATGGGAAGTCAATTGCTAAGAAACTATATATCATGTTGCTTGACCATAGTGCCTATAGGAAAAACTATTAATTTCAAGAGGATTCAGAATGAACTGGTAGTTAACCCACTGTCTTGTAGCCTAAAAACTGAAATGTTCATCACACCACAGGGTACTTAGCAGACATCTCAAGGTTGACTTATGGGGAATTGTGGTGGTGATTGTTAAAATTGAAAATAAATTTTAATTTTGTTTTATCTCATATTTTATGCTTAATAGTAAAATTTCCAATTTCCCTTTCTCTTTTCTTCCTTTCTTTTCTTTTCTTTTCTCATTTTCCTTAGGCAAGTTCCAAATATCTGTTGGCTACCATTTAGTCCATATACACCTAAACAATGTGTTCAAAAACAAACTTATCATCTAAGCTACATTAAAAATCCAAG
>NW_027790625.1:0-286 GCF_054177405.1 Leptonychotes weddellii | reverse complement strand
TGTTCTCATCAATGCGAAAATGTCTGATTTTCCTTGGTGGCAAAACCACAGGGTCTTCTGACTGTAGTTTGTTCCCTACATTCGTATGTGAAGGGTATGCCGGATTTCAGGTCAAGGTTAGAGATTTTGAAGATGTAGATATTTTTCCCATCCAAGTTCACCAGTCCCCAAGTTAAGAAACCCTGCAAAGGTACTGACCCCAGTGTCTGGATCGTTCAGCCCCCCTCCTCCCAGAGATGTAGATATTGGTGATTTAACTATTAATTTTCTTGTACCTGGTGACATT
>NW_027790624.1:0-286 GCF_054177405.1 Leptonychotes weddellii | reverse complement strand
CCTTACTATGGTGCTGTTTTCTGAGGGTTTCTGTGTTTTTTATGTGGCAGTCTTGATCTGACTTAATGCCTTACATAGATCCTAGCCTTGCTCTTCCATTTTCCCCATACAACCTCCAGAGATGAGAAGATTGCTACACATTTCAGCCTCAGTCTTTGCTTACCAATATATATTCGGGATTTGTCATCATTTTTTTTTTTATTCATATGTTAATCCCCATACATCATTAATTTTAGATGAAGTGTTCCATGATTCATTGTTTGTGCATAACACCCAGTGCTCCATG
>NW_027790623.1:0-286 GCF_054177405.1 Leptonychotes weddellii | reverse complement strand
GCAGACCCCAGCTGGGAGACCTGATGTCTTTCCTCCGTGGCTTTTTTTGGGGGTATATAGGCTTAAAAACATGTAATTAAGAGGGAAAAAAAAAGAACATAGATTGGAATTTTAACCTTATTATTATTATTTCTTATTTCTTCCAATTCTGTTTAAGCCTCTAAAGCAGAGGGACTTCGGTCCTGGGTGGGACGTGATCGTCTAATGTCGCTTGCTTCTCTCAGCCACTGTGTCCAGGGAGATGGGCAATGGCTGAGGTCAAGGGCTTCTTCGATGCATCATTCCG
>NW_027790622.1:0-286 GCF_054177405.1 Leptonychotes weddellii | reverse complement strand
AGTTCTAGCAGTTTTTTTATTTTATTTATTTATTTGAGAGAGAAACAGCGAGAGAGGGAACACAAGCAGGGGGAGTGGGAGAGGGGGAGCAGGCTTCCTGCAGAGCAGAGAGCCCCATGCGGGGCTCAATCCCAGGACCCTGGGACCATGACCTGCACCGAAGGCACATGCTTAATGACTGAGCCACCCAGGCACCCCAATTCTAGCAGTTTTTTGATAGTGACAGTTTTACTTCTTCCTTACCCATTTGGATGCCTTTTATTTCTTTTTGTTGTCTGATTTCTGT
>NW_027790621.1:0-286 GCF_054177405.1 Leptonychotes weddellii | reverse complement strand
GTCTCACATTTAGGTCTTTCAACCATTTGGAGTCTATTTTTGTGTGTGGTGTAAGGAAATGGTCCAGTTTCATTCTTCTGCATGTGACTGTCCAAAGGAAACCTGGACTCATAGCTAGGTCTTTGGTATCTGTTAGTATCTTTCACCTAAATAGGTACATATATATTCGCAGGAATCTGCTGGGTTTGGAGACTCTAAACGGGGTCGTGTGCCAGAGATAGAAATGCTGGGTCACAGGCTGGGTGAGCACGGAGTGTGGCCAGAGACCAGGGAGACGGGAGTGATT
>NW_027790620.1:0-286 GCF_054177405.1 Leptonychotes weddellii | reverse complement strand
TTTTTTTTTAAAGATTTTATTTATTTATTTGAGAGAGAGAGAATGAGAGACAGAGAGCACATGAGAGGGAGGAGGGTCAGAGGGAGAAGCAGACTCCCTGCCGAGCAGGGAGCCCGATGCGGGACTCGATCCAGGGACTCCAGGATCATGACCTGAGCCGAAGGCAGTCACTTAACCAACTGAGCCACCCAGGCGCCCTCTCTGTCTCCTTTTAAAGGCAGGTGTCCCTCACCCGATGCCCTCATCATCCACACTGTATAATCTTACTGGTCTTTTGATTTAAACA
>NW_027790619.1:0-286 GCF_054177405.1 Leptonychotes weddellii | reverse complement strand
TTCTTTACCCTGACCCTATTAAGATCTCTTTAACTATAGGTGTTCTCAGGAATGGTATTTTCCAGGGTTGGCTGAAGGTCAGCTGCCCTGATAACAAACTCTCTACAAAGACATTATTATCTTATTAGGATTTTTAAAGATAGTTCATTTTTATTTATTTTACTTACTGTTTAAAAATTTTCCATTTTTAATGAGATATAATTGGCATGTAACATTATATAAGTTTAAGATATGTAACATAATGATTTAATATATGTATATATTGCAAAATGATTACCATAGTAAG
>NW_027790618.1:0-286 GCF_054177405.1 Leptonychotes weddellii | reverse complement strand
GGGATCTGGCAGGAGTGGCTTGAAAGTGGGGACAAACAAGACAAAGACAATCCAGTTGCTAAAAAAATAAAAACAAATGGTTAAGGATATCAATGGGCAATTCACAAAAGAGGAAATCTAAATTGTCAAAAATATGAAAAGAAGTTCAGCCTCACTGGTCATGTGAGACATGCAAATGAAAAGAGCCAAGCTACACCATTTCATATCCATCAGACAGGCAGAGTGAGAAGTCTGTTGTCGTGGGGCGAGTGGTGGGGTGTTAAGCACGTGGCATGGGTGAAACCCT
>NW_027790617.1:0-286 GCF_054177405.1 Leptonychotes weddellii | reverse complement strand
TCTGAGCCGGGCCACCACACGCCCCCACAGAGGCTGTGATGAGGGTCCTCTCTTGCCTCTGCCCACACCGTGGCGCTGCCTGACCCTGGGACAAAGTCCTGGGCTTTAAAACCGGGAAACTGAGGCCAGGGGCCTAGGTCCCAGAGCTGAGCCTGGCCCTGCCCCTCCCCTAGGGGCTCCCAAAGCTGCAACCCCGCCTACCCCCTGCTCCCTGCACACATTCACCCAGGGGCTCAGCTGAGGAGGGACCACGCCAGCCCTTCCTTCAGGGAAGCCAGGATGCAAG
>NW_027790616.1:0-286 GCF_054177405.1 Leptonychotes weddellii | reverse complement strand
GTTCTTTGATGCTGAATGAGATCCACATTCCGGCTAAAGGACTCTCCACATTCGCTGCATTTGTGAGTGTTTTGTTTAGTATGAATCTGTTGATGGCTCAGAAGGGTCGAATGCCGACCAAAGGCCTTTCCACATTCGTGACATTTATGGGGTTTTTCTCCACTGTGGGTTAACTGATGTCGAATAAGGGTTGAATTCTGACTAAACGTTCTTTCGCACTCACTACATTTATAGGGCTTTTCTTTGGTATGGATCCTTTTATGTTCAATAAGATATGCCATCTGAC
>NW_027790615.1:0-3284 GCF_054177405.1 Leptonychotes weddellii | reverse complement strand
AAAAAAAAAAAAAGAAGAGAGAAGCAACAGTGAGAAAAAGGTATACATGCCTGGTCCAGACATCAGACATCTTGGGAAAGATGTCTCATCAGATGTCTTCTGCTTCAATTCCAGGAAATCTTTACGTTCAGGTCACCAGATTACGTGCAGGTCCAGTCAGGGCATGGTGCCTTCTTTAGAAGTGTCATGTGAATCCAGGAGTCTATTCCCTGGAATTTGGGGGCACAAGGTTTGGTTTGCAGCTCTTGATAAGGACCTTTCCAGTGAGGTCGAAGAGTCTTTCTGGAGGTGTCTTTTCTGTTCTGTTCTGTTCTCTTCTTCTTTTTTTTTTTTTTAAAGATTTTATTTATATTTATTTATTTATTTGACACAGAGAGAGAGAGAGAGAGAGAGAGAGAACAAGCAGGGGGAGCGGCAGGCAGAGGGAGAGGCTTATCCCTCTGGATGACCTGGATGTTATATGCCCTAAGGCATATAACAACTTGTTGGGCTGAAGCAGACAGAGGTAAAGGTACTGTCCCAATGACTTCAGAGGGAACTGCAATAGCATATCCAGCCTGATATTTACCATTTTTATCCTTTAAATAAGAACCATCAGTAAATCATGACAAATATGCATTGGTTAGAGGAGTTTCCTGTAAATTGTCATAAGGAGTCAAAAGGTGATCTGTCAATCTTAAGGAGTTATAAGGGGTTTCATCTCTGAAGGCGGGGAGAAGGGTGGCAGGGTTAAGGTTATTGCAATGAGAAAGAGTTATATGAGGAGTTAAAAGAAGGATTTTTTTTTTTTAAAGATTTTATTTATTTATTTGAGAGAGAGAATGAGAGACAGAAAGCACGAGAGGGAAGAGGATCAGAGGGAGAAGCAGACCCCCCGCCGAGCAGGGAGCCCGATGCGGGACTCGATCCCGGGACTCCAGGATCATGACCTGAGCCGAAGGCAGTCGCTTAACCAACTGAGCCACCCAGGCGCCCTAACAGAAGGATTTCATAGAATGTCGGGCGACTGACTGTGAAGTGTTGAGTATGATGAGAATTTAGGGGGGCTTCTATTGTGTGGGGTACAAGGATGGTTAAAGGGGACCCCATGATTATTTCTTCAGTGGCCTGAACTAAAAGAACAGTGGCAGGAAGGGCTCTGAGGAAAGGGGGTATCCCTATGCTACAGGGTCTGGTTGTTGGCTAGAATGCCCTGTTGGCCAATGATGGTTTCCCTGTTTTTGGGTGGGCACTCCAAGGGCATTTCCTTCCTTTCACATACAAAGAGGGAAAAGGGAAGTTGATAATTAGAATGCCTAAGGGCAAGGGACTTTGTTAGGCTTTTCTTAAAAGTCTCAAAGGCTATATTATCCCCCGCTTTCCAAATAAGAGGGTTAAGTTTTTTTTTTTTTTTTAGTAAGGCATATAAAGGTTGAGTCATATGAGAGAAGTTTGGAACCCAATTTTGACAGTAGCCGGTCAGTCCAAGGAAGCCTCGTAATTGGTGCTTAGTTTTAGGTTTGGGGAAATTCAGGATTCCGTGAAGCCTACCTGGATCCAAATCCAGTCTTTGTTCAGAGATCAGGTGCCCTAAATATTGAACTTGAGTTTGGGCAAATTGCAGTTTTTCTCTGGAGATTTTATGTCCTTTAAGGCCAAAAGTTTTAACAGGTGGATGCTATCTTTCTGTGAAGAGGTTTGAGAAGGGAAGCAGAGAAGGTAATCATCTACATATTTTAACAAGGTAGAGCCTGCAGAAAACTTTTACCATCCAAGTCAGCCTTTAAGTTTTGTGAAAAGTAAGGACTCTCTGTTTAGCCCTGGGGCATTACTGTCCTGGTGTATTACCATTCTTCCCATGTGAAAGCAAAAAGATACTGGCTATCCTTATCAACTGGAATACTGAGAATGCACTGCATAGATTAATTACGGTGAAAAATCTGCCTTCAGTGGGAGTGGATGGCAGTAGCATATGGGGGTTGGAAATAACAGGGATGCCAAGGGATAACAATGTTATTTATTGCCAAGGGGTCCATCCATGGCCATTGGGTTTCCTCACAGGTAAAATATGGGTGTTACAGAGATTAGTAGAGGGGATAATAAGGCCCTGAGGCTTGCAATCTTCTCTTATGGGCTTCTTTACTTATAGGGCATTGATTAATTATGGGAAGAGGTTTTGAGGGATCTATTTGAATCTTGATGGTAGGTATATTGTGAATTCTGCCAATATCAGCTGAGGATTTTGCCCATAGAGAGGAGGGTAGCTGAACCAACAGGAATAAATGATCAGTACCCCCAGACTCAGCCACAGTGCCAGCGATAGAGTCAGCACAGAAAAGATGCTGAAGGTCATTTATTTCCCCTTGTGGGCTATTTTGGTTACTCCTGTCAAATTCTAGAATTGCTTCCTCCTTTTGGGAGAAATTCCAGCATGATACTTTACTAAGACATCTTGGCTCAATAAATGAATAGGGGCAGAGGAACTAAGGAGAAAGCATGTATATTTCTCAAAGGGCCTAGATAAAATAGAATAGGCTTATAGACAGGAATCCGTTGAGGTTTATTGAAGACCCTCACTATTGTTCAAACTGTTTTCGTACTCTGACAAAGGGGCTGCTTTATAACAGTGGGGTTAAACACAGAGAGTGTAGGTCCCTTGTCAACAAGGACAGACAGATATTCATTCCCAGTTTGGAGCATGGTTTGTCTGAGCCAAGTAAGAGGGAGGATTGGGAAGAGTCCCTGTAGTTCCTGGAAGCCCTGTCATTGGGAATTAGGAGGACATTGGAAAGGTTGGCTAGAGGGCTGAAGGCACCTGGAGTGCTTACATTTCTAACTATCTTTTATTTTTTTTCCGCCAATGTCCTGGTTCATTGCAATAATAGCAGAAACTAGGTTTCTGATTTTGTTTAGGGGCCTTCATTTGCTGGAGTTTGAATATTGAAGATTTTAGCAGTCTTTCCTCTAGGTGACTCATCTAGGGTGCGAGTTAGCTGATTTTAATTAATTAAATTTGGAGTGGACATAATTTCCCATTCCATCCTGGTTCTTTTAACTAAAAGACAAAGATATAGGTTAAGCTTGTTAATAAACATAGAGTTCTGTGCTACCAGCTGGATTCAACATTTAAGGAAGACCAGAATGTTCTTAAAAGACAATTTGAAGTGGCCAACAGACACATGAAAAAGTGCTCAATATCGCTCGGCATCAGGGAAATCCAAATCAAAACTTCAATGAGGTACCACCTCACACCAGTCAGAATGGCTAAAATTAACAAGTCAGGAAATGACAGATGTTGGCGGGGA
>NW_027790614.1:0-286 GCF_054177405.1 Leptonychotes weddellii | reverse complement strand
GACAGACAGAGAGAGAGCACAAGCAGGGAGAGCAGGTGAGGGAGAAGCAGGCTCCCCGCTGAGCAGGGAGCTTGATGCAGGGCTCCATCCCAGGACCCTGGGATCATGACCTGAGCCGAAGGCAGATGCCTAACCATCCGAGCCACCCAAGCACCCCGAAAAATGGTACTTTACTACCATGGTCTTTTTTTTTTTTTTTAAGATTTATTTATTTATTTGAGAGAGAGAGTGGGGGGAGGGGCAGAGGGCGAGAGAGAATCTCAAACAAATTTCGCACTGAGCTCCG
>NW_027790613.1:0-286 GCF_054177405.1 Leptonychotes weddellii | reverse complement strand
GGGTCTTTGCCTGGTTTGGGGATTAAGGTAATGCTGGCCTCACAGAATGAGTCTGGAAGCCTTCCTTCTGTTTCTATTTTTTGAAACAGCTTCAGGAGAATAGGCATTATTTCTTCTTTGAATGTTTGGTAGAATTCAAATTGAATATATATTTTTAAAGCCATTCTCAGAAGATATGATTGTGTACTTAGAAAATTCATAAACATCTGCATGCAAATGATTAGAACCAATAAGACTGACAAAGCCACTAGATATGAATTTACTATACAAAATTTAGTTGCCTTTG
>NW_027790612.1:0-286 GCF_054177405.1 Leptonychotes weddellii | reverse complement strand
TCGGCAGGGAGCCTGCTTCTGCCTCTGACCCTCCCCCCTCTCATGTGCTCTCTCTCTCTCATTCTCTCTGTCTCAAATAAATAAATAAAAAAAAAAATCTTAAAAAAAAAAAAGTTGAGGGTGGTGATATACGCGGGGCCAGAGCCTGAGGGGGTTAAAGTTAAAAACCTTTGCTGAAGATTGAATTATTGGTCCTAATCGTTTATCCCACTGTAACAAATTATATATCTACACCTTCCTATGGCCTTATGGTGATGGAGTACACTTCCTTTCTCCTTGACCTTGG
>NW_027790611.1:0-286 GCF_054177405.1 Leptonychotes weddellii | reverse complement strand
TTTTTTCCCCCAGAAATTAGGTTTGCCAGTCATTGAGCCTGTTCATCTCTGAATTCTTCAGCTCAGAGAAGTTTTCCTTTATTATTTCATGGATTTTGTTGAGTGAAAAGGAGGAAAAGCTTTTATGTTTTCATTATTCATTTCTACTTTTTATATTTCATGTTTTCCTGTTTCATGAGTTTTTATTTTTTTATTTTTATTTTTTTAAAGATTTTATTTATTTATTTGAGAGAGAAAGAGAGAGAGAGCACATGAGAGGGGGGAGGGTCAGAGGGAGAAGCAGACT
>NW_027790610.1:0-286 GCF_054177405.1 Leptonychotes weddellii | reverse complement strand
GGGAGGAAATGGGTGTGGGGCCCAAGGAGTCCCCCACAGCACGCACACTCAGAGGCAGGGTGCCTGTGGTTAAGATGCAGTCAGGGATGCTGTACGAGTCACGTGGTGAGTCCATCTCCAACTCTGAGACTAATGAACGGCAGACAGAGAATGTCCACCAGTAAGAGGCCGCGGGGCAGAGCGACTGGGGCGGATGGTGACCGTAGGACCTCGGGCTGACGGTGTCCATTCCCTGAGCCTCAGCCTCTCTGCAGTAAAGCGGGAAGGACAGGAAACCCCAGCTCAG
>NW_027790608.1:0-286 GCF_054177405.1 Leptonychotes weddellii | reverse complement strand
TGGTATGGCCTTAGACCACGGGTTTGCTATAAAGATGCCAAAGCCTGGAGAATGTTAGCTGTGAAGCATTATCAGCCAAACCTCAGACCTGGCCATGGTTAGGTTGAAAACAGGGAACACAGCAAGAGGGGAGAAAAGGGAGTCTCATCACTGAACTAGGGTAGCAGTGGGAAAGGGTTGAGGGAAGAGTGGGTGCCACGGACTGCCCTGCTCCTCACTCGAGTTCCTTGCCCAGGCCAGATCTTGCCAATTCTGATTGATTTTTCAGACCCAATCTGTGGGCACC
>NW_027790607.1:0-286 GCF_054177405.1 Leptonychotes weddellii | reverse complement strand
ATGCACAAACAATGAATCATGGAACACTTCATCTAAAACTAATGATGTAATGTATGGGGATTAACATAACAATAAAAAATAAAAAACATATATATATAAGCAAAGAAATCCAGCCAGGTAGCCAGAGGAAAATAACCCAAATAAGCATGATGTTGACATTTCAGCTCTTACTCTACCATGGGTATTAAACACATTGTCTTTCTTTAAGAACAAAAGGACTCAAGCTAACCAGGGGTGCATAGGTTGATAACAGAACTTCCTCTCCAGCCTCACACCTCAAAGTGTT
>NW_027790606.1:0-286 GCF_054177405.1 Leptonychotes weddellii | reverse complement strand
AGATGCTCTGTGTTCTGTCTTCCTGCGAACCAGAACCTTCACCTCCCGCTGAGCATGTGGCAAGGGTCCTCACGCCTGGAAGGGCAAACAAGCTCTATGGGTCCATGAGTTGGGATAAGGAATAACTTGAGCCTTTTTTAGGGAACCATGTCATTCTTCTATGATCTTTATTAAGTCCAGTTGCCACCATACCACCGATATGTGGAAATCTGTGCCACCTTCTCAGTAGATGAATGGATAAAAAGATACTGTGCGTGCACACACACACTCACACGGGAACATTTCT
>NW_027790605.1:0-286 GCF_054177405.1 Leptonychotes weddellii | reverse complement strand
ATCAGGCAGATTACTTACCTCTGTTTCACTTTGGTCTTTTGCTGTGATTTTGTCCTGTTCTTACATTTGGGACATATTCCTCTGTCTCCTCATTTTGTCTAATTCCGTGTCTGTTCCTATGTCTTCAGAAAGTCAGCTACAGCTCCCACTCTTGAAAGTAGTGGTCTTCCGAGGAAGAGGTCCTATAGTGCCCTGCCGCACAGGGTCCCCTTTTCCCCAGAGCCTGGCGTTTCCAAAATCTCTCGTGTGTGTGTTGCAGGCACCCTAGTGTTGTGGCTGAGCCACT
>NW_027790604.1:0-3284 GCF_054177405.1 Leptonychotes weddellii | reverse complement strand
ATCCGAAAGGGTACATGCACCCCGATGTTTATAGCAGCAATGTCCACAATAGCCAAACTGTGGAAAGAGCCAAGATGTCCATCGACAGATGAATGGATAAAGAAGAAGTGGTATACATATACAATGGAATATTATGCAGCCATCAAAAGGAATGCGATCTTGCCATTTGCAACAACGTGGATGGAACTGGAGGGTATTATGCTGAGCGAAATAAGTCAAACAGAGAAAGACATGTATCATATGACCTCACTGATATGAGGAATTCTTAATCTCAGGAAACAAACTGAGGGTTGCTGGAGTGGGGGTTGGGGTGGGAGAGATGGGGTGGCTGGGTGATAGACACTGGGGAGGTTATGTGCTCTAGGAAGCACTGTGAATTGTGCAAGACTTTTGAATCTCAGATCTGTACCTCTGAAACAAATAATGCAATATATGTTAAGAAAAAAAAAAAGATAGCGGGAGGGGAAGAATGAAGGGGGTGAAATCGGAGGGGTAGATGAACCATGATAGACGATGGACTCTGAGAAACAAACTGAGGGTTCTAGAGGGGAGGTGGGTGGGAGGATGGGTTAGCTTAGTGATGGGTATTGAGGAGGGCACGTTCTGCATGGAGCACTGGGTGTTATGCACAAACAATGAATCATGGAACACTATATCTAAAACTAATGATGTAATGTATGGGGATTAACATAACAATAAGAAAATTAAAAAAAACAATAGCAACAAAAAAATTTCTGTGCTTCAAAGGATACCATGAAGAAAATGAGAAGGGCCAGGGCACCTGCAGGGCTCAGTCATTAAGCGTCTGCCTTCGGCTCAGGTCATGATCCCAGGGTCCTGGGATCGAGCCCCACTCGGGCTCCCTGCTCAGTAGGAAGCCTGCTTCTCCCTCTCCCACTCCCCCTGCTTGTGTTCCTCCTCTTGCTGTGTCTCTCTCTGTCAAATAAATAAAATCTTAAAAAAAAAAAAATGAAAAGGGCCCACAGAGGGGAGCCTGGGTGGCTCAGTCGGTTAAGAGGCTACCTTCAACTCAGGTCATGATCCCAGGGACCTGGAATTGAGCCCCTCATCGGGCTCCCTGCTCAGCAGAGAGCCTGCTTCTACCTCTCCCTCTGCCTGTCGCTCTGCCTACTTGTGCTCTCTCTCTATCTCTGTTAAATAAATAAATAAAAATCTTTTTTTTTTAAAGATTTTATTTATTTATTTGAGACAGAGAGAATGAGAGACAGAGAGCATGAGAGGGAGGAGGGTCAGAGGGAGAAGGAGACTCCCCGCCGAGCAGGGAGCCCGATGTGGGACTCGATCCTGGGACTCCAGGATCATGACCTGAGCCGAAGGCAGTCGCTTAACCAACTGAGCCACCCAGGCACCCAATAAATAAAAATCTTAAAAAAAAAAAAAGAAAGAAAGAAAAGGGCCCACAGAATGAGTAAAACATATTTGCAAATCTGCTAAGGGGCATTTAATTGGGCTACATAAAGAACACTTACAATTCAACATTAAAAAAAATATAACCCAATTAAATAATGGGCCAATAATCTAAATAGACATTTCTTCACAAAAGATACACAAATGGCCAATAAGCACAAGAAAAGATGCTCAATATTATTATCCATGTGGTAAGTTAAAATCAAAATCATAACATACCACTTCAACCCTGCTGGTATGGCTGTAATAAAAAATATGGATATCAACAAGTTTGACGAGGATGCAGAGAAATTGGAACCCTTATAAACTGCTGATGGGGATGTAAAATGGCTGATAGTTCCTCAAAATGTTAAATATAGAATTACTACATGATTCATCAATTCTACTCTTAGGTCTATATCCAGAGAAATGAGTACTCATGTCCACACAAAAATTGTATACAAATTATCACCCTACACATAACAGCCAAGTGAAAACAATCCAAATGTCTATCAACTGATTAATGGAGAAATAAAATGTGGTATATGTAAAATGTAATTGTATTTAGCTATATAAAGGAATGAAATACTGATACTGGAACATGGATGAACCTTGAAAATATTAGGTTAAGTGAAAGAAATGTATCAGAGAATTCCACATGCTGCATGATTCTATTTATACGAGATGTCTGGAATTGGTTATTTAGGGCTGGAACTTGTGGTGAGGGGAAAAAAGGGAGTGACTTCAAATGGATACAGGGTTTCTTTGAAAATGAAGAAAATATTCCAAATTTAATTGCGGGGATAGTTGCACAATTGTATGAATACTAAAAATCATTGTTTTATATACACTTTAAATTGATATGTGCAGTATGTGAATTATATCTCAATAAAGCTCTCTCTCCCTCTCTCTCTGTCTCTCTCTCTCTCATACACACACACACACACACATCCCAGCAGGAGAGGGAGAAAATACCTAAGAAATTAAAGAACAAAAACATGAAGATTAAAGCTTGAACATCTGTAGCTTTGGTCATTTAGATCTCATTCCATAGGTCTTAGGTATAGACCATCTGTTTCATACTGTTGTCTCCTTGATTCAAGGGTCTTGTTGGAATCCATCTGCTCCAAAAGATTACTTGAATCCAAAATAATCCTAACAATCATCATCTTGAAGTCTCTGATTGAGGTTGCTTTCCAGGGAGTCAAAGATTATTTATGTTTCATTAATTGAAAGACTGATCTGAGGGTCAGCTCATTGGAGTTTTACTGCTGTGCTAGCTGTTAACCTTGTGTGATGAGAACTTCTCCATTGGAGTTCTAGGGCTTCTTCTCATGTCTCTTTCAGAGCACCCATTCTCCAGGTTTAGGGTCATGCAAATGTTTTTAAGATTATAATGAAAGTCTGCTCATACTTTTGGATTATGAGGTTGGGTATGTCACATAAATTCCTTGTAGCATTTGATCATGTCTGCTTGCAATAAGTTAGAGCCTATAGTTAGAAGTGATATTCCTGGATGAGTATGTAGGCTAGCCTGTTACTGATGCATAAGGGAAGAGTCAATGAACCCCAAAGAAATTAGTAACATTGCCAATAAGGCCATAGGAATACCCTTAGGCTATGGAATTTTGAAGGATTCTCTAAGAGCCTTCCTTATTTTAGTACCTGAATCCCACTTTTCTCTTTCTTAAATATTGAATCTGATATAGGAAGTAAAGTTTCTGAGAGTGTTCTTTTTTTAAAATTTTTATTGTTATGTTAATCACCATACATTATATCATTAGTTTTTGATGTAGTGTTCCATGATTCATTGTTTGCGTATAACACCCAATGTTCCATGCAGAACGTGCCCTCTTTAATACCCATCACCAGGCTAA
>NW_027790603.1:0-286 GCF_054177405.1 Leptonychotes weddellii | reverse complement strand
GCATGAGAGTGGTCCTCCTTCCTAGAGTCGTGGCTAGGACACCTCTGCGGGGCTGCCCCCAAGTGGCAGGGTGGGGCGGAGGGGCTTGTGCCTGGGGTCCTGTCTCCCCCATTGGATGTCAGCACATAAGGACTGGGATTTCTGTTGTTTTAGCCCAAGAGCCTAGAAGAGGGCTCAACGACGCAGAAATCTCCAGGCAAGGGGTGGGGTGGGCAGAGCATCTCCTTGCGCTGTCCTGGGGAGGACTTTCCTGAGTTCCTAGAGTGCAAGGTCAGCAGTGAAGCTC
>NW_027790602.1:0-286 GCF_054177405.1 Leptonychotes weddellii | reverse complement strand
TTGGTTTATTAAAGTTTGCCTTTATTAAAATAACCATCAAAGCGCAGGACATCATTATGCCAGCTTTCATCAGCATTAATATTTGCGAACATTGGAGCAGCTGCCGGTCTTTTAACCACTACCCTACCTCCAGCAGTAACATTATCCATGGCCAATCTCAATAACTGTTTTTCTTCTGTAGTATCGGGTGGTGAGGCAATATGATGTAATGCCTGCATATGTTTACCTACCTTAGCTCCTTTGCCTGTATTGGTATTCTCATAGCTATTTTCAGGGAACATAGGAT
>NW_027790601.1:0-286 GCF_054177405.1 Leptonychotes weddellii | reverse complement strand
TTGTAGGGATATAAGAAATAGTTCAGTGTTCCTGAAGAGTCATTTTCTTCGGTCTGTTGGACTCCATACCTGTAAGGACAGCTTGGCTCCTCCTCTTTTCTTATATTCTTAGTGTGATTCCTTTTCCCTTAGATTTACTCAACTTTTTTTCATTAAAAAGCCTCTTTCTCCTAATACTACAAGCTCAACAGTGAATGTTGGCATAAAAAAAAAAATTAAGATGCTGTTTGTAGATACCTGCTTGATTCAGGGGTGTAATTTGCATTTCTGGGGACCTTAAACAAGG
>NW_027790600.1:0-286 GCF_054177405.1 Leptonychotes weddellii | reverse complement strand
ATCAGGCAGATTACTTACCTCTGTTTCACTTTGGTCTTTTGCTGTGATTTTGTCCTGTTCTTACATTTGGGACATATTCCTCTGTCGCCTCATTTTGTCTAATTCCGTGTCTGTTCCTATGTCTTCAGAAAGTCAGCTACAGCTCCCACTCTTGAAAGTAGTGGTCTTCCGAGGAAGAGGTCCTATAGTGCCCTGCCGCACAGGGTCCCCTTTTCCCCAGAGCCTGGCGTTTCCAAAATCTCTCGTGTGTGTGTTGCAGGCACCCTAGTGTTGTGGCTGAGCCACT
>NW_027790599.1:0-286 GCF_054177405.1 Leptonychotes weddellii | reverse complement strand
TCAGAAAGAGAAGAGACAGAGAAAGGAGCAGAGAAAAATATATGAAGAAACAATGATTAAAATTTTTCTACATTTAGTGAAAATGTTATGCAGATCCATGAAGATCAACACACTCCAAGCAGGATAGATTTAAAAAAAAAATTCACCTGGGAACATTGCAACTGAACCACTGAAGGTTAAATATAAGGAGAAATTATGAAAACAAGACAAATGTCCCATAAAAAGGAGAAAAAGACAATCCATCCTGAGTTCCTTTTAGAAAAAATAAGAGCCAGAAAATATTGGC
>NW_027790598.1:0-286 GCF_054177405.1 Leptonychotes weddellii | reverse complement strand
GCCCAATGCGGGACTCGATCCCGGGACTCCAGGATCATGACCTGAGCCGAAGGCAGTCGCTTAACCAACTGAGCCACCCAGGCGCCCAACATCATTAGTTTTTGATGTAGTGTTCAACAATGCATTAGTTGTGCATAACACCCAGTGCTCATCACATCGCGTGCCCTCCTTAATACCCATCACCTGGTTACTCCATCCCGCCACCCTCCTCCCCTCTGTAGCCCTCAGTTTGTTTCCCGGAGTCCAGAGTCTCTCACGGTTTTGAACTTTTTAATTGAGTTGTTTT
>NW_027790597.1:0-286 GCF_054177405.1 Leptonychotes weddellii | reverse complement strand
GCCTGATGCGGGACTCGATCCCGGGACTCCAGGATCATGACCTGAGCCGAAGGCAGTCACTTAACCAACTGAGCCACCCAGGCGCCCCAGAAATATTATTCTTTTACTTAAATATACAAGAGAAATGTTAAAGAGAGAATGAACACAGATGTTACCAAAAAAGACCTATTTATTTGTAAGTAGACTAGAAGCAGAGATGAGGTATACCTTTTAAAACTATATTTAGTTTTAAAATAAAACTAAATTTTATTTAGTTTTAAAATAAAACTAAATTTTATTTAGTTTT
>NW_027790596.1:0-286 GCF_054177405.1 Leptonychotes weddellii | reverse complement strand
GTATTGTTCAATTCTGTATATATATACTAATTTCGTCTGCCTCTTCTTTCAGTTAGTGAAAGGTGTTTCAAAGTCTCTCACTATGACTGTGGATTTCTTCCCTTGTTGATTCTTGTTTTATATATTTTGAAGGTCCCTTAACTGGATTCATACCAATTCAGAAAGGTAATAGGTAATAGTTTCCTGCTAAAATTAGCTCTTCATCATTATGAATTGTCCTTCTTTATTTATAATAAATGCTTTGTACCTTGTTTGATGATAATGAAAATAGGTGCATTTTTTTTTT
>NW_027790595.1:0-286 GCF_054177405.1 Leptonychotes weddellii | reverse complement strand
ATCCCTTCATAGTAGTTAACCTTAACTTTGATTAATATATATATATATTTATATATATATACATTGTCCTTACTTTAAAATTTTGGGATAAATTGTCCTCACTTTAAAATTTTGGGATACAGTTTCTTCTAACAGATCAAAATATACCCTAAATCTCTAGTGTATGGCTTTATTCTAGTCTCCTGCCTGTTCAAATTCTTTCCTTTTTTTTTTTTTTTTGAATCCTCTTTTTTTTTCAACCAAATTCTTATCAATTCCTTTTATAAAATCTTTTATAATTTTATCT
>NW_027790594.1:0-286 GCF_054177405.1 Leptonychotes weddellii | reverse complement strand
TGTGGGACTTTATCCCAGGACTCCGGGATCATGACCTGAGCCAAAGGCAGATGACCAATGACTGAGCCACCCAGGTGCCCCTAATACAGATATTTTAAAGTAAACACAAACTTTACAAAATACTTGAAGATCTTTATATATCTCATACTTTTTAGACTTGTTTCCTTTTATTTGTACTTTATCTAAAACTGTTTTCAGGTTGGGTCTTTCTGTTGTAAATATTCTGAGGCCTTAAACATCTGAGAAAGTTTTTACCATTAGCTGTTAAAAAAATTCTAGATCCTTA
>NW_027790593.1:0-3284 GCF_054177405.1 Leptonychotes weddellii | reverse complement strand
CCCCTCCCCTCTAGAACCCTGTTTGTTTTTCAGAGTCCATCGTGTCTCATGGTTCGTCTACCCCTCCGATTTCCCCCGCTTCATTCTTCCCCTCCCGCTACCTTCTTCTTCTTCTTCTTCTTCTTTTTTTTCTTAACATATATTGCATTATTTGTTTCAGAGGTACAGATCTGAGATTCAACAGTCTTTTTTGCCCCATTTCTGCTTGCCCATCCTTTTCCCTTCCCCTGCCATCCTTGTATCTTAATTATTTAAAAAAACCTTGAAATACACATCAAGTGCACAAAGACATACAGCTTACATCTTTGTGACTTATCGGAAGTGGACACCTGGTAACAGCCACCCTTGTCAGGAGGTAGGACACCACCAGCCCCAGGACCCCCACCCCATCGCCCCCCCCAGTCCGTCCCCTCCCATTACCTACCTCTTCTCTAATTCTCAGAGGTAACTATTATCCTGAATTTGTGGTCATCACACTAGTCCTTTACACTGAGTAAATGTATTCCTAGACAATGCATTTTGCCTGACTTCTTTCACTGAGTATTACGTTTGTGAGATTCAGTCATGTGGTTGCACTCAGGTGTCCCTTATTTCTTTCTATTGCTTCATACTGTTCCATTTAATGGATGTATCACTATATTTATCCTCTTTACTCCAGGTAAAAATCTTGGGATTCTAGGTGGGTATTCGGGTTCTTTTTAATTTTTGGCTATCATAACTATCACAGTTAGAAACATTTTTGACCATGAGTTTTCATGTTACACTTTCCTGAACCTGGGTGTGCAATTGCAAAGTTGAAGAGTGACCATATGTCTGTCTTTAGTAGATGCTGTCAAATTGTGTTCAGTTTACATTCCCCTCGGTAGTCTTATGGGTGGTCACGTTGCTCTACCTCTTTTTTCCACTTGGTGTTGTCAGTTTAAAAAAATTGTAGCCATTCTTAGGAGGTATAGTGGTATCTCATTGTGGTTTTAATGCACATTCCCTGTGGGTTAACTTCTCGTTTGTTTATTGTGTCATTTGCATATTTTCTTTTGTGACGAGGCTACTCAAGTTTCTCCGCTAATTTTCTGGGTTTTTTTTCTTTTTCTTATTGATTGTAGGGTTTAAATTTTTTTTGTTTTTATTTTTATTTTTCCAAGATTTTATTTTTAAGTATTCTCTACACCCAATGTGGGGCTCAAACTCACAAACCCGAGCCCAAGAGTCACATGCTTCACCGACTGAGCCAGCCAGGTGCCCCTAAACATTTAAAAAAATATATTCTACATACAAGCCCCTTTTGGTTATATGGAAGACCACAATCTTCTCAGACAGAAGCTTGTCTTTTCATTCTCTTAATCGTGTCTTCCAGTGAACAGAAGTTCTTAACTTTCAGAAATCTTTTTCTACCCCGAGGGCATAAAGATATTTTCCTCTCTTACCTTCTAGAAGCTTTATTGTTTTACTTCTAGCAGTACGACCCACCTGGACTTGAGTTTTTGGGTATTATGAGAAGATAATTATTTTTCCAGGTGGATGTCAAGTGATCTAGCACCATTTAATAAAAATATTGTCCTTCACTCACTGCTGTGCAGTCGTTACTAAAGTCTTTTCTGAGCTTTCAACTCTACTCAATTGTCTATTTATCCAATGTTGCACGTTGTAGACAATGCAGTTCTACATTGTTTTAATTATTTGGGCTTTATAAGTTTTGAAATCTAGCATAACACATTCCTCAAGTTTATTCGTCTTCAAGATTACCTTCTCTATTCTTAGCTCATTTTATATCTAAATAAACTTTAAAATCAGCTTGTCTGTTTCTACAAACAATCCTGTTGGGATTCTGTTTGAGATTACATTAAATCTATGGCCCAATTTTAGGAGAATTGGCATTCTTTACAATGAACATGGTACCTCCTTTCATTTATATAGATGTTTAAACATGTTTTTTTCAGTAAGGTATGATTTTCCATAGAGAGGACTTGCACATCTTTTGTTAGATTTATTCCTAACTTTGATATCTTTGAAACAATTGTACACAGTATTTTTTTAGACATTTTATTTTATGTTTATGGCTGATGTGTAGAAATGCAAATGATTTTGATATGCTGCCTTTGTATCCAACAACCTCGCTAAACTCACTAATGCTAATTATTTGTAGATTTGTTTGGGTTTCTACATAGGCAATCATGGCATACTAGTTGAGAACACTGGTATTAGAATTCGACTGAATTGGTTTTGAATTCTTTTTTTTTTAAATTAATTAAGTAATGGGCAGGTGGCTCAGTCTTTAGGCGTCTGCCTTCGGCTCAGGTCATGATCTCAGAGTCCTGGGATCGAGTCCCACATCAGGCTCCCTGCTCCGCGGGAAGCCTGCTTCTCCCTCTCCCACTCCCCCTGCTTGTGTTCCCTCTCTCACTGTGTCTCTCTCTGTCAAATAAATTAAAAAAGAAAAAAAAACTTAAAAAAATTAATTAATTCATTTAAAGTGGGCTCTATGCCCAATGTGGGGCTTGAATTCACGACCCTGAGTTCAAGAGTCTCATGCTTTACCAACTGAGCCAGCCAGGCACTCCCTTGGTTTTGAATTCTAACCTCATCATTGACTCAGTGTAAGACTTTGAGAAAATTGCTTGATTTTTCTGAGGCTGTTTCTCTCTCTACAGAGTGGTGATGCTCTTTCATAGGTTTATGGTAAGGAATAAATGGAATGAAGAATGTGTCATCTTGAGGCAGGGCTGGCAAACAAGGTTCTCCATTTGTGATGTGTCATTACATTCCTTATCCTCGATTTCCTCTTTCCCTTTTAACTCCACAGCTCTCCAGATTCTGGCTTTTACCCTGTCATTTTATGGAATCGCTCTCATAGGTGTGTTCCTAGTGCCGACTTTAACGGACCGCCCCATTGCAGATGCCAGTTTCAAGTCCCAGGGACCACCTGTATATCGGGCTAACTGGCTATACATCTGGGATTTCCCACAACTCCTCCATCTGGTTGGATAATTTGCCAGGATGACTCATAGAACTGAAGAAAATGCTTTACTTATGTTTCCCCTATTAAATAGGATATAGTCAGGAACAGTCACATGGAAGAGACAGGGTGGGGGGGAGGGTGTGGCACAGAGCTTCCACGCTTTTTCCAGGCCCATCACCTTCCCAGCAAGTTGATGTGTTCATAATCCTAGAAGCTCCCTAAACCCCATCACTTAGGGATTTTCATAGAGATTTCATTTTGTAGCCATGATTGATTAGATTAATGGCCATCAGTCTACGGCCATACCACCCTGAACATGCCCAATCTC
>NW_027790592.1:0-286 GCF_054177405.1 Leptonychotes weddellii | reverse complement strand
TGTTATACACAAATAATGAATCATGGAACACTACATCAAAAACTAATGATGTAATGTATGGTGATTAACATAACATAATAAAATTAAAAATAAATAAATAAATAAAAATAAAAACATACCCATGAAGAGTAGGTATTTTTTTATCTCAACCATGGAGCAGCCAGGAGTGGGTTAAAAGAATAAGAACATTGAAGTCAGACACATCTGGGCTTGAATCCCAGCTCCACCTCTACCCAGCTGTGTGACATTATGCTAATGACTTAACCTCTCTGAGAATCTGTTTCCT
>NW_027790591.1:0-286 GCF_054177405.1 Leptonychotes weddellii | reverse complement strand
ATCTCTCATAAAAGCAACAACAACAATGACAAAAACTGGCAAAAATGGTCAGAATTAACTTTGTTAGAAGTTTGGAAAATTTAACCAATGGGCTTGCAGCAACCCAGAGAGCATTCATTAAATAAAAACTAATTTCCGTAAGAACAGTGAGATCTGTTGTTTTAACTTGTCCTAGACCTCTGCTCTCTATCCTGATGGTCGCCTTGAAAAATGGCCCACATCCCAGGGGAGCAAAATGGAGCTGGAGTTCCTTAAAGCCTCATTTTCTTTTTTTTCATTTTATTAT
>NW_027790590.1:0-286 GCF_054177405.1 Leptonychotes weddellii | reverse complement strand
GTGTGATGCACAAACAATGAATCATGGAACACTACATCTAAAACTAATGATGTAATGTATGGGGATTAACATAAGAATAAAAAAATAAAAAAAAAAAGAATTACAGGGGCAGGGGTGGTTTAGGGCTTGGGCAGAGATTGCCTTTCTTAAACAGGATGAATAAATTACTGGGATCTTTTTGAAGTACATGCCCAGCTTGCAGTTCTCCCTGCAGGGATGGTACCTGCCCTTCAGAGGTGGGTCTCTGGCTCTAGGTTGGCAGTAGCATCAGGGATGCAGGGACATC
>NW_027790589.1:0-286 GCF_054177405.1 Leptonychotes weddellii | reverse complement strand
TTCCTGAGAGGAGACGAAATCCAGGTCTCCTACTCCTCCGCCATCTTGCTCCGCCCTTCGCACTTTGTCTAACTTTCTACTGTCAAATATTTCCTTTTATACATCTTTAGCTTTAATTTCTCACTGCACTCTGGCTACCTGCACCCTCCCCCTCAATAATTCCAGCTACACTAAGGTCCAATTTGATGTTCTTATCCATTTTTCTAATTCTTCCTTAAGATTCTGGGCATCATTCCTTCTTAAGGAAACAGCCCAAAGGCCTTGCTCTTCAAGAAATTCTGGCTAA
>NW_027790588.1:0-286 GCF_054177405.1 Leptonychotes weddellii | reverse complement strand
TCGGGGCGCCTGGGTGGCTCAGTCGGTTAAGCGACTGCCTTCGGCTCAGGTCATGATCCTGGAGTCCCGGGATCGAGTCCCGCATCGGGCTCCCTGCTCAGCGGGGAGTCTGCTTCTCCCTCTGACCCTCCCCCCTCTCATGCTCTCTCTATCTCATTCTCTCTCTCAAATAAATAAATAAAATCTTTAAAAAAAAAAAAGAATCTTTCTTTGATGTCATCAAGAAAGGCTTATGAACTATTTTAAGGCAGTAAGACATTCTATAAATTAAAACTAAATGAGTTTC
>NW_027790587.1:0-286 GCF_054177405.1 Leptonychotes weddellii | reverse complement strand
TTGTTGCAGTCACCCGAATAAGCACAATTCGAATGAATCTACTCAAAATCTTCTCTGTGGTTCAACAAGCTCTTTTCGTCCTATGTAATTTGAAAAGTGCCACCAATCATATTATTTCTTCAGAAATTCCTTCCTTTTCTTAACTGTGCAGAGAAATAGGGTACTCTGCATATACCTTTAAAGTAAAATGTTTCTGAAGCGGGGGAAATTGGAGGGGTAGACGAACCATGAGAGATGATGGACTCTGAAAAACAAACAGGGTTCTAGAGGGGAGGGGGGTGGGAGG
>NW_027790586.1:0-286 GCF_054177405.1 Leptonychotes weddellii | reverse complement strand
TCTCTTTCATTCTTTCCTATCATTTCTCCTGTGGAATATATTTTGGATAATTTCTCTAGATTTATCTTCTTGTTCCTTAATTTCTTCACCGGTGTCTAATTTGATGTATAATTCATTCACTGCATTTCTATATCAATTTATCAAATTATTTATCTTTTTCAAATCTGTTTACTCCCTGTTCATATTTTTTAATTTTTTTAAAATTTTATTATGTTATGTTAGTCACTGTACATCATTAGTTTTTGATGTGGTGATCCACGATCCATTGTTTTCATATAACACCCAG
>NW_027790585.1:0-286 GCF_054177405.1 Leptonychotes weddellii | reverse complement strand
TTTTTTTTTTTTAATTTTAAAGATTTTTATTTATTTATTTATTTGACAGAGAGAGAGAGATAGCAAGAGCAGGAACACAAGCAGGGGGAGTGCGAGAGGGAGAAGCAGGCTTCCTGCCGAGCGGGGAGCCCGATGCGGGACTCGATCCCAGGACCCTGGGATCACGACCTGGGCCGAAGGCAGACGCCTAACGACTGAGCCACCCAGGTGCCCAGGAGATTCCAAGAGTTTTTTTTTTTTTTTAATTTTTTTTTTATTCTTATGTTAATCCCCATACATTACATCA
>NW_027790584.1:0-286 GCF_054177405.1 Leptonychotes weddellii | reverse complement strand
TGCTCCTTCAGGAACCCAGGGTAGGGTCCAATCCAAAGTGTCAGGTGAACAATAGGTGTTATTTCATAAATCACCGATGGTAGAGGGTTGATGCCAGTGTCAGCTGAGGTTTTTTGAAGCTAAAGTCCTGGAACATGTTTGGGATCTGGCTCTTAAATGCTATCAGGTGTTTGGGGCCTAAGATAAAACTCGGAGTATGATTAACTTTCTTGCTTCTCCCTTGAAGTGGGAACATAAATTCTTTGGCTTATTCAGAGACAAAATATACAGTATGAGTAAATGGGGC
>NW_027790583.1:0-286 GCF_054177405.1 Leptonychotes weddellii | reverse complement strand
CTGATCCCCAGAGGGGAGGAAGCCGTTACCCCCTCCTACATGAGCGTCACCCCGGCCCCTGATGGCAACAGATCCCACCAGCCGATTGGTCCGTTCCCACAGTGCAGCGGGCAGCCCACCTGCCCCTCCACAGAGAAGGGGGCCAGCGAGAGGCTTTGTCAGCCCTGGGACGAGGTGAACCTGGGTTTGATGCATAGGACCCCCTGAGCATGATCTTGTGTCTTCAGATATCCGTTCACTTTGAGAAAGCGGGAAGGGCCTCTGGGCTGCCCTGCAAGGTCCAGTG
>NW_027790582.1:0-3284 GCF_054177405.1 Leptonychotes weddellii | reverse complement strand
TCGGATTCACTTCTCCGCACGTCCTACCTTCCAGAAAGTGGTCGCTTTTCTGTTCAGAGAGTTGTTGCTATTCCTTTCTTCGATCTCCTGTTGAGTTTGTAGGTGTTCAGAATGGTTTGATCCCTATCCAGCTGAATTCCTGAGAGGAGACGAAATCCAGGTCTCCTACTCCTCCGCCATCTTGCTCCGCCCCCCTTAAATTTTAATATTATACACGAGGTAAGCATCTTTTCATATGATTACAAGTCAAAAGTTACGAGAGACATTTGGATTTTTCTAGGGAACTACCTCTCAATCTTTTGAGGCAAACAATTCTACTTTCTGTCTCCATGACTCAACCTACACTGGGACCCCCAGCAGCTCAGGGTAACAAAGATCTTAGAAGAGGTGTTTGGTTTTGTCTAAGCTCACAAGAAACAAGTAAGTGTCAGAATAAGGACCATAACCCAGTCCAGTTCTGTGCTTGGTGCGTGGGGAAGGCAAAGGTTTTGGAACAGGCAAGTGGTGAACCATTCACGTGTGAGCTTTAAGAAGATGAACAAGCCCGTGTGTTTGTGATGGATGATGGATGAGGAGCAGTGTGGCTTGCTTGTAGCCAGCAGTTAGCGAATACACAAAAGAGAAAGAGAAAGGACACCTTCCAGGAGGGGAGCAAACTGGCAGGCACAGTGGTGGCTTCCTGGCTCTTCGTACTCCGAGTCAAGTGGTCTTCTAAAGTTTCAGGAGAGAAGGCCAAGACAGAAGAGAAACTGCCAGAAGGGCTGCTCTTAGGACTGCTGTGTGTGGTTGTGTAATTTGTGTGCAGCACAAAGGTACCTAGTGGGGGAGAGTGGACAGTAAGGCTTGAAAACCAGCCTGTGTTCTGTCTGCTATGCCAGGAGCGCACAGGGACATGTAAGTCCGGAGAGGGTTCTCATTTCTTAAATGTCCAACAAAAGGAGGGGTGTGTGTGACTCATTCATTAAACCAGCCACCTTCTCCCAAATCCATTTGTCCTGAAGGGGTATGTTTCTCTAATTTGCACAAAAGTGCTGTGTATGCTAGTGGTGGCCACATTGGTGCCCTCTGCAGTCATGCGGCAGTGATCTTGGCGATGGCTGTGGGTCCTCACCCACCCTCCCAGGTCCTCAACTTCCCCTGATGTCCCGGGAGGCAGGGCTCCCAGTTAGAAGGCTATGGAAGGAGATCTGAGGGAGGTGACAGGTTAGAGATAGGTTTAGGGAGCTTAGGAAATAACTTGGAGTCATAGAAGGAGCTGGAAATGTTTTCCTGTAGCTAAAATGTTAAATGTTAATGAAATTAATGGAATCTACTCCACGTCCAGTAGAATAATTTTACGGTATTTGCAAATATTCACATCAAATATTTGCCATCATTAATAAAGAACAGTAAGGATAGAGTCCTTTTGGTTTCTGGTCTGCTTTATTGTAAGTTAAGAAGCCTCTTAATCAGAAGATAAGAAAATCAGTTTCAGGGAGGGGTCAAGACTAACACTAGTTAAATGTTATTATATCATGTAGATATTATTTACTTTATAAGGAATTGAATCATTTTTGCATGCTGCATATCTCCAACAAATATTCACCTTCAGACTGTACAGATTTTTGGGTATTGATTCCTGTCTTTTGAGATAAACAGAATTCTCACTAGCATTCAAACAAAAAAAAGCAAAGCAAAGCAAAAGACAAATAACTTTAAAGAAAGCTGTACACTTGCAAATCATCTATGTCTGGACTAATATTCTCTGCTCCCAAAATATGTGCATCAAATTACAATGTTCGTATGGGCAGGTTAGGAATGAAGATTTTGTGTGTGCCAACCAAAAAAAAAAAATAGGAAAGAAAGGAAAGCAGTAACCCCTAAAGAGAATGTTCAGCTTAAAGACACAGAAGATTATAGTATTTAACTTCTGAGCAAATACTCATCTAATTTTTATGACCAAGGCTGATAAGCAATACACAGGCAAAGACAGAATCACATAACATACAAAAGAAGAGTTAGCCTTCATTTTCTTTTGAAATAACTATAATCCCACTGGATGTGAATATCGCATTGATTTACGTGAGTATTTTGATGTATATTCACTGTCTTCATAGCTTTCATTGTTTTCATTTGGTTCATTTGGCAATCCGTTGAGTTTTATGGGTACTGCAAAATATTTGTGACTGCTTACTATTTTGAAAACTTTTACCAGGAAAATGTAATTACCCCAAGATACAATTTTACTTCCCCAGTGGCTAGTGTTACTTTTTTTTTTTTTAAAGATTTTATTTATTTATTAGAGAGAGAGAATGAGAGAGAGCACATGAGAGGGGGGAGGGTCAGAGGGAGAAGCAGACTCCCTGCCAAGCAGGGAGCCCCATGCGGGACTCGATCCCGGGACTCCAGGATCATGACCTGAGCCGAAGGCAGTCGCTTAACCAACTGAGCCACCCAGGTGCCCGCTAGTGTTACTTTTTAAGCTTATTGTCCAGTTAATTTTCACTTACTGGAATAAGACAAGTGTAAATGAAGTTGGCATTCCACTAAAAACACAAAAATAAAAAAATAAAATAACTTTGGCATTTTCTCCATCATTTAAATATTTTAATTCTACTATCAGAAAAAGTTTAACTGTGGTCCAGTTATCTGCCCTTTCTCTATCCTTTGATCGAAGGTGCTCTGCTCCCTTCAGGATTCTGAAGTACAGCCACTACTAATATGAGGTCAGCTCCTATCACCATAATAGTATTACCTCATAGAATCAAGCCAGCCAATGGGGTGCCTGGGAGAATGAAGGGGCAGGCCTAAAGGGTTGTGTAGGGCCTGTGGATATAGGGTAATGAGACTAGACTGTCCTCAGATTATAGTTCAGTAACAGGCAGACAGGTAGCAGTGATAATTCACGATGACACACATCACAAGAATCAGATAGAGGAGGGAGTAGAATGTCAAGAGGATGGATTCTATGCTCAAAATGCCTGGATTCCAATCCTCGTCCCTCACTTATTAGTTGACCTTCCGCTAGCTATTTGCTCTCTGAGTCTCAGTTTTCTCATCTATAAAATGCGATAAAAATAGTACCTCCTGCATATGGTTATTGTGATGGTTAAATAAGATAATCCATGTGAATAAAAAGCTTTTGCAAAGCAAAGGAAACAGTCAACAAAACCAAAAGACAACCGACAGAATGGGAGAAGATATTTGCAAATGACATATCAGATAAAGGGCTAGTATCCAAAATCTATAAAGAACTCATCAAACTCAACACCCAAAGAACAAAGAATCCAATCAAGAAATGGGCA
>NW_027790581.1:0-286 GCF_054177405.1 Leptonychotes weddellii | reverse complement strand
GTTTCTTGATCTGCACAGGTGTGTTAGGAACAGCACCTGTCTCCTTGCACTGCTGTGAGAATCGGGGCAGACCCCACGCGAAGCACAGGGCACAACAGGATGTACTCACTAAGGGTCAGTCAGCACGAGGCTTTCCCCTGTGCCACATAGGGTAGGGGGATGCAGTTCTAGGGCTCCCCTTCCTTCTGGCCAGAGAGGCTGACTTACGTCCCCCAATAATGTTGCATATTCCACTTTGCTGGGCCAAGGTCAGGAGAGAGACACAGTCTGGATGAAAGATGCCTGG
>NW_027790580.1:0-286 GCF_054177405.1 Leptonychotes weddellii | reverse complement strand
TTAGCTAGACATACTTTCTCATCTCCCCTAATTCTTTATTTTCTTAATCTCATTTGGACATCTCTTGAAATACCTTTCCTGACCCTCTGCCTACCTTAAATCTGGATCAAGTACTCTCCATGGGCTTATTTAAGGAACCCTGACTTGTACGTGACAAAATCCTTAGAAATTATGTATTTACTGGAGGGGCGGAGCAAGAAGGCAGAGGAGTAGGAGACCTGGATTTCGTCTCCTCTCAGGAATTCAGCTGGATAGGGATCAAACCATTCTGAACACCTACAAACTC
>NW_027790579.1:0-286 GCF_054177405.1 Leptonychotes weddellii | reverse complement strand
GGAGGAGGAGGAGAGAGGAGGGAGGAAGAGTGAGAAGAGAGGAGGAGGGGGAAGGAGGAGGGAAGAGGGGAGGGTAGGATAAAGGAAGAAGGAGGAGTAGGAAAGAGGAGGAAGGGGAGGAGGAGGAGGGAGGAAGAGTGAGAAGTGAGGAGGAGGAGGGGGAGAGATGAGGAGGGGGGGCGGAGGCAGTGGAGGGAGGAGGAAGGAGGAAGAGGGAGGAAGGGAGGACTGTCAGGAGGAGGACTGGAGCATGCTCAGTGCAGGTGAGAGTAGCGCATAAAGAAAG
>NW_027790578.1:0-286 GCF_054177405.1 Leptonychotes weddellii | reverse complement strand
TGGGACTCCAGGATCATGACCTGAGCCGAAGGCAGTCGCTTAACCAACTGAGCCACCCAGGCGCCCTGTATATGGCCTTTACTATGTTGAGATACATCCCTTCTATACCCAGTCTGCTAATGGTTTTTATCATGAAAGCATGTTTTGTCGGATGCTTTTTCTGATCTCTTGAGATGATCATATTTTTCCTTTCATTCTATGAATGTGGAATATCACATTTATTGACTTATATGTGTTAAAGCATAAATGGGGTTTGGTCATGGCATATAATGTTTTTGATGTGCTT
>NW_027790577.1:0-286 GCF_054177405.1 Leptonychotes weddellii | reverse complement strand
TGATGAGTGATGTTGAGCAACTTTTCATGTGCTTACTGGCCATTAGTACATCTTCTTTAGAGAAATATCTATTCGAGTCCTTTGACATTTTTAATTGGACTGTTTGTTTTTTGTTGTTGAGTTTCAGGAGTTCCCTATATTTTCTGAATACTAACTCTTTATCCATATCCATATGTATATCAGATTTATGATTTGCAAACATTTTCTCCCATCTTGTGGGTTGGCTTTTTACTGTGTTCATAGTACCTTTTTATGTAGAAAATTAATTTTTTTCATGAAGTCTAAT
>NW_027790576.1:0-286 GCF_054177405.1 Leptonychotes weddellii | reverse complement strand
GGGACTCCAGGATCATGACCTGAGCCGAAGGCAGTCGCTTAAGCAACTGAGCCACCCAGGCGCCCCTCCTTCGGCTTCTTTTGAGTCCAACTCAGCTCTTGGTTTCATGGTCTTCTTCGCCTCCTCCCCCGCCCTCCCTCTGCACACACTTTGCAAAACAGAAGAAAGAAACCACCAATTAAGCCAGATGGCATCTCTAACACTGCTCCTGGCACTGCCCTTTTGCTTTGTTGGATTGGCATTGTGCCGGCTAGGGCAAGGTGTGCAGGGCTGCTGTCGCTGGCTT
>NW_027790575.1:0-286 GCF_054177405.1 Leptonychotes weddellii | reverse complement strand
AGCTATTGATACAGGCATCAACTGAGATGAACCTCAGAGTTATTTTTCTGAGTGAAAGAAGCCAGTCTCAAAAGATGGCATGCTATATGATTCCATTTATATGATATTCTAAACAAGCCCAAAACTATAGTGATGGAGACAGATCAGTGGTTGCCAAAGATTGAGAGCTGAGGGAGCATATGACTATAAAGGGATCACACGAAGGAATTTTTTTTAATTTTTTATTGTTATGTTAATCCCCATACATTACATCATTAGTTTTAGATGTAGTGTTCCATGATTCATT
>NW_027790574.1:0-286 GCF_054177405.1 Leptonychotes weddellii | reverse complement strand
GATGCCATCCATATAGAGCACCGTGAGAATGGCACCCTTGGAGCTGCATATCCTGGCCCAAGAGTTGAATATATTTCAAATGCTCTGAGGCACTTGTCCTCATTCTCTTTGAGGGCACAAGCCTCTCCCCTGGGTTATGGTCCCCCCCATGCACCTAGCTGTGATATTTTTATTTATTTATTTATTTATTTATTTATTTATTTATTTATTTATTAAAGATTTTATTTGAGAGAGAGAGAATGAGAGAGAGCAAGCACATGAGAGGGGGGAGGGTCAGAGGGAGACG
>NW_027790573.1:0-286 GCF_054177405.1 Leptonychotes weddellii | reverse complement strand
TTTACAATTTAACCAAATACCACATTCCGGCCTCCACGCAGCCAGCTCTGCAGCGTCTGACTTTTACAGCTGCGCCGTGTAGGTGCGGAAGGTGATCCGGGCCGGAGCCGGGGCAGGGTCTCGGGAACTAAAGTGGGAGATGGAGAACGGGGTGTGTGTGTGTGTGTGTCTCTGTGTGTCTGTGTGTATCTGTGTGTGTGTCTGTCTGTGTGTGTCTGTTTCTGTGTGTGTGTGTGTCTGTGTGTCTGTGTGTCTGTGTGTGTGTCTGTCTGTGTGTGTCTGTTTC
>NW_027790572.1:0-286 GCF_054177405.1 Leptonychotes weddellii | reverse complement strand
GTGGAAGGGTCTCCTGTGCACTGTAATACCTTAGAGTCATCCCTACCTCTACTGACTAGACACCAGTATACACCAATCATGATAATGAAAAAAAAGCCAAACATTGCCAAAAGTTACCATTAGTGGTGATGATGGTCATAGGGAATTAAAATCACCCCTGGTTGATAATCACATACAGAACTATTCAATGTTTGAAACACTAAAGTTTGTTCTCATGGAAATTTTATTGCTGGCATATGACAACTTTATTTCACTTTTCCCCTAATAATAGCTAGTCAACATTTAT
>NW_027790571.1:0-3284 GCF_054177405.1 Leptonychotes weddellii | reverse complement strand
ATGGTTATTTCTAAGAAATAGATCCAAAGTGGCTCCATTCATTTCACAGCAGGAACATTCAAAGTAGCAATTAATGCAACCACTGGGATGGAATTGTTTTCCAAATGCCATCCTGTTGGATAACTTTTTTTTTTAATGGAAGCAGGGCTCAGAAATCACAGTGAATTTGGATCAATTATTTACTGAAAATATCATCATAGGTTATTAATACCACCATCAAATAATATGAATACAAACCGATAATACTTTTGGTGAAATGGAAGGAAGCTATCAGCTGCTGTTGATTTCAGACTTATAAAGGTAGTGCTTCAAGTTCCTTGAGATCTGATCACAGGAAATAAACGTAGGGACATCCGTCTCAATGGTGTGTGGAGCCACTAAGGCTCTGGCCAGAGGAAGGGATGGCCTGGTATTTGGAAGATCTGAGTTTAAATCCCAAAAGCCTGCCTGACAACCACACTGGGGAAGAAACTTCCCCATCCTCACATTTTCTGGGGGCTCAGTTTGCTCACTTGAAAGACATGGGCAATAATGCAGTACTGTAGTTAAGAATGTGGGTTCAGATCTAGGTGGCATGGGTTTCAATCTTGCCTCTAATACTAATGCTAATGGTGCATCTCTGGGCACATGAATTGACTTTTCTGTGCCTCCTTTATAAAAATGAGGCTATAATAGTACTTAGCACATAGGATTATTGTGAGGATTAGCTGAGGTAGAACACGTTACATCTTAGACTAGTGACTGGTCATAGCAATGACTCACAATAAGTGTTCATTAATGTTTCTATTAACATTTATAAAAGGAAGGTTCCTTCTGGTTCTGAAATTCAATATATGGAGCTTGCCCTCTCCCTTTTTTCCCAAGACCTGAAATAAAGCTACAAAGGTGATGTGATGCATTCACCAGCTGGGAGATGAGCATCTTGAGTCATTCAGCACATACCACTTCACTTCAAATAAGAAGTAATATGCCTTGACTGACATTCACCTAACACAGAGAATCACTCTCTGGATAACTGCATGGTGTGTTTTGAGACAGGGGAGGTGTGGAAAAGGTGGGAGACAGGGTGGGGTAGGGGGGAGACACTTTGTAAGAATGGTCTAGGATTTATTTATTAAAAAGGAAATAAAAATGGAGAATTCTCCCAGTCAGTGTACTGACAATTTTCCCTTGTTAAGATGTTCTCCTCAGTAATTTTTTTCCTCTAACCAGCAGCAGGGGTATAATTACACATCTCCTCACTGTATAAAACTAGGATGGGAGGGCAAGTCCATTCTGAAGCCCAAGGGAGTAGTAGAGTAAGAGGTATCACTAATGAAGGAGTTACCAAAAGCTGCTTTGCATCCCTTCTGGAACTATGCAGAGGATGAAAATGAAGGGACTGAAGAAAGGAGACAGGGAAGGAGAGAGGGAGGAAGGAAATATTAAGTGTTTTACAATGGACCAGATGCTTTACATGCAGTTTTTAATTGAATCAGAAAACATGCAAGGATGGTTACCGCTATTTTAAATATATGAGAACATGAATAATTAAGGAGATGCAGGTATTTACTCAAGGTCACCCAACTCACAAGATGTTGAGTCACATTTGAACGCAAGGCTGCAGGCTTCCACTGACACACTGTTGTTCTTGGGTGTGTCAACAAGAGCACTCACAAAATGTATAAAGGAAAGAGGTCAATAAAGGTGACAAAGGATTTATCCAAGGAGCTTAAGAAACAATGGCATGAATATAAGTCCTAGGCCAGAATGACGTTCAGAGAAGAAGAAAGAAAATGTTTTTTTCTTATTCTCTTATACCTTCCCAACCAACAGCCCCTTCCAACATAATTTTTCCTCTCACTCAGCACATTAGTTTCCACTGTTCCTGTGCTAGGGAGTCGCCAAAATTTCTCATGTTAAATAGTATCAGAGTTCAATAACGCTATGAAAGTGAACATCAATGTCACTGACTTCTGCCTCAGACACATTCATTTTATCATACCTTGCTGCAAACGATAGTGAAAAATTGGATGCCCTTCTCATATTACAAACTTTCTCCCATAGTCAATGTTGAGGAACTGTGGAGTGGATGGTAGAGAAAGCAAATCACTTCTGCTTATAAATTGGACTGGCCTAGAGTAACAAGTAGGTGTGAAAGGGAAGAACTGAGAGGTAGAAAGGGAAAGAGGAGAGGAGAGGGAGGAGGGAGAGAGAGAGAAAGTGACCTAGAGAGAGAGGAAGAGAGAAATCTTTTCTTACAAGTCCACCAATCCTATCAGATTAGGACCTCCCTATTACCATCTCATTTAACCTTAATTATTTCCTAAAATCCCTACCTCCACATCTCAATATACAATCACACTGGGGGCTAGGGCTTCAATATATGAATTTGGGATGGGGAGACACCATTCAGTCCATAGCAAGTGGGGTGGGGATTCTCTATATAACTAGACTTTTCAGATTGAGAAGGTATAAGAAACAAACATTTCACACTCAAATATAAGCCTGCAATCTTCTGGCAGGGAGGACAAAGCAGCTGGAAAATTTTACAGTTTGACATATCATTGTTGGTAGTTGAAGAGAACTCTGGTATTCTGCTGGTTACTGTTTGTTTCACTTTAGTGTTAGCGGCATGGAGAGTGGGAAGGAAAGAGAACCAGAGCCTCCTACCCAGAGCTATACAATGCCTCATATTCCCTCTTTCTTCAAAAAAAAAAGGCAATAAAGAAGTGTCTCTTATCCTGTTCCCACTTTGACACTAGGTAGATTTTCCACTATATTCTTCTTACTGATACTTAAAGACATTCCATGTCTGTCGTGCATATTCATTTGACATACATTTTCTTAAGTTTTCTTCATGCTAGGCATTGTTCTAGGTGCCAGGAGCACAAAGACAAATAAGATCAAATCCTTCCCTTTAAGGACTCAGCAGACTTACAGCAAATCAAAATTAGAAGCAGGAAAGAACCAAGATGCCCTTCAACAGATGAATGGGTAAAGAAGATGTGGTCCATATATACAATGGAATATTACTCAGCCATCAGAAAGGATGAATACCCAACTTTTACATAAACATGAACGGGACTGGAGGAGATTATGCTAAGTGAAATAAGTCAAGCAGAGAAAGTCAATTATCATATGGTTTCACTTATTTGTGGAACATAAGGAATAGCATGGAGGACATTAGGAGAAGGAAGGGAAAAATGAAGGCGGAGAAATCAGAGGGAGAGATGAACCATGAGAGACTATGGACCTGAGAAACAAACAGGGTTTTAGAGGGGAGGGGAGTGGGGGGATTGGTT
>NW_027790570.1:0-286 GCF_054177405.1 Leptonychotes weddellii | reverse complement strand
GGCGTGGGGAGAGGGGGGTGGAGCCATTGAGGGCCAGTTGCCAAGTGAGGGAAGGGGAAGGAGGGTCCCACGTGAGCTGGGGGCTCAGGGCCTCTGGGGAGGAGCCTGCCTTCCAGGCCGAGCGTGAGGGCTCCAAGCCCCAGCCGGGTCCTTAGCGCCTCCCCACAGGGCGGCGGAGGATTCAATGAGATGACCGGCACGGGTGGGGGGGTCCTGTGATCCCCGGAGATGGCACAGAATCGGGGTGTCCCTCCAGGAGTGGAAGGAGGAGGTGAGGAAGGGCTTG
>NW_027790569.1:0-286 GCF_054177405.1 Leptonychotes weddellii | reverse complement strand
GTGAGGATTGAGGAAGAGAACAAAACCAGTAGGACATAAGTGACAGTCCTTGTCACAAATGAAGAGAGTAAGCTTTATCAGGAGAGAGACTATGTCTATTTCATCGTCCAATGTATCCTTAGTAACTATCTCCCATCCAAGTACTATCTCGATGCCTGGCACTCAAAAGAAAACATGGTAGGCACTCAAAACAAAACAAAACAAAACAACCATATGAGACAAAATGGTTAAGAGTTTGGTCAGTTGGGAATGCTAAGGCTGAGACATCTTTTTTTTTTTTTTTTTT
>NW_027790568.1:0-286 GCF_054177405.1 Leptonychotes weddellii | reverse complement strand
CCATGTTGCAAAGAGTCCGTGTTTGCCTCGTCAAGAAGGTACGTGCTGGATCTTTCCCTACTTATGCCCTGAACAAGGTGGTATTGAGCCACGGTCTGCGGAGCTGGCTCTCCCCGGGCACACCTCGGGCTCCCTGGCTCGTTGCCTGCAGACCCGTCAGAGACCAAGCCCTCCGCATGAGGGGAGGCTTTGCTGCTTTAGCCAGGTGTGGCCTGTGTTACTGACCTACTGGACTGTGCCTTCTGGGCTGTTGCCTCGGCTCAATGACAAATCTAAAAACTGCAGT
>NW_027790567.1:0-286 GCF_054177405.1 Leptonychotes weddellii | reverse complement strand
GTGGAAGGGTCTCCTGTGCACTGTAATACCTTAGAGTCATCCCTACCTCTACTGACTAGACACCAGTATACACCAATCATGATAATGAAAAAAAAGCCAAACATTGCCAAAAGTTACCATTAGTGGTGATGATGGTCATAGGGAATTAAAATCACCCCTGGTTGATAATCACATACAGAACTAGTCAATGTTTGAAACACTAAAGTTTGTTCTCATGGAAATTTTATTGCTGGCATATGACAACTTTATTTCACTTTTCCCCTAATAATAGCTAGTCAACATTTAT
>NW_027790566.1:0-286 GCF_054177405.1 Leptonychotes weddellii | reverse complement strand
ATAACATCTTACATACAGTTTTTACAGTTAAAAAGTATACTATGATGCAGTTTTGGCTTTTTTGTTTTTTGGGTTTTTTTATATAAAGATGATTTCAGGAGTCACCTTATAAAATAGTGTATTAAAGAGTGTAGGATCCGATGTGATAACTCCAAACTTTATTACAGTAATAATTTCAAAATAATCCTGCAAAGAATATTTATGAGAGGAATATTCTTGAAGTAAACACTTTCCTATTTAATTTTTTAGTATATATACTTATATATCTCTTCTCATGATCAAATTT
>NW_027790565.1:0-286 GCF_054177405.1 Leptonychotes weddellii | reverse complement strand
TGATGGAGACAAAGTGTGGGCAGCAGGGGGGGAATCCAGTGCTTTTTTCTGAAAACAGAATCTTGTCTGCTCTAGGTCCCTTGGCTTTTCTGTTTTCTTGTTCAGGCAGCCCAAGTGTAGGTCAAGCACCTCTCAGTTACCAAGAACCTAGAAGGTCCATGCATGGCCCCATGTTGTTCTGAGACATATCACTGGGGGTGGTTTCATCCTCACTGCACAGAGGAGGGACCTATAGCCCAGAGAGGACAGCACCTTGCTCCAAGAGTCCGTGCTAGGAAGGGGCCGA
>NW_027790564.1:0-286 GCF_054177405.1 Leptonychotes weddellii | reverse complement strand
CCCACACAGAATGGCCCCAAAGGCCACGGGCTGGGCTTCCTCACCTTGTATCCCCAGCACCTCACACATACTGGGATGTCATAATAAATCTAAAGTGAAACCATAGTGTAGGCAAAGGCAAAAGAAACCTTTAGAAGATAAGAAGTTTTAGGAAACATTTAAAATAGGTGCAGGGGTGGGGCGCCTGGGTGGCTCAGTCATTAAGCGTCTGCCTTCGGCTCAGGTCCTGATCCCAGGGTCCTGGGATCGAGCCCCGCATCGGGCTCCCTGCTCAGTGGAGAGCCTG
>NW_027790563.1:0-286 GCF_054177405.1 Leptonychotes weddellii | reverse complement strand
GCCGGGACCCTGGGGTGTCTTCTGCACCACCCCCGTCTCTGGAGGGGTCCGCCTGCCGGAACCTGCTCCGCGGCCAGAGTCGGGGCAGCGGGGGGCGCCGCCTCCAGCCTCCGCCGCCAGAGGTGAGGGGGGTCAGCCGGGCCCACCCGGGGTCCCCCTGCCCTGAGCAACACGGGCGGAAACGGAGAAGGTGCAGAAACGCGATGGAAGGAGAAGAATCCACCGCGATCCGCCTTCCCGGGCGCAGCCTCCAGCGCCTTTCTCTGCGCGTGCGTCTCCAGACTCG
>NW_027790562.1:0-286 GCF_054177405.1 Leptonychotes weddellii | reverse complement strand
AGGGGAGGGGGGTGGGAGGATGGGTTAGCCTGGTGGTGGGTATTAAGGAGGGCACATTCTGCATGGAGCACTGGGTGTTATGCACAAACAATGAATCATGGAACACTTCATCTAAAACTAATGATGTAATGTATGGGGATTAACATAAGAATAAAAAAAAAAAAAAGAGAAGAGCTTGTGTATGGGATTAAAAACAAACGCCACCGGAATCCAGGATACAATCGTTGAACATGAATCACCCAGGAAGTCAAGCTCGCAGACTCGGGCAGAGCGTTCGCTCCCCAGT
>NW_027790561.1:0-286 GCF_054177405.1 Leptonychotes weddellii | reverse complement strand
ATAGTATAAACACGGCACAATGTCAGAAATCGTCCCAGCAGGGTGACCAGTGGATGACTGTTGATTGTACTAATCTATTATTCTTGTAAGTCTTTTGCAGGTTTGGATGATTTCAAATTAAAAATTGGGGGAGAAAGTCAGTCACTGTTTAATATCCACACACATGTGTGTGCATATGTAGACACACACAGGCCAATGGCCTGCTGTCATGATGGTGAAGAACCATCTCCCCAGTGGGGAACATTGGGATAACCAAGCATCCTGGTTGGCCTAAGACAGACATTGT
>NW_027790560.1:0-3285 GCF_054177405.1 Leptonychotes weddellii | reverse complement strand
CTGATGAGAGAGTTGTTGCTCTTCTTTTCTTCCATCTCCTGTTGAGTTTGTAGGTGTTCAGAATGGTTTGATCCCTATCCAGCTGAATTCCTGAGAGGAGACGAAATCCAGGTCTCCTACTCCTCCGCCATCTTGCTCTGCCCCCCTCTTCTTAAATTTATTAAGGTTTCTTTATGGCCTGATATGTTTTCTATTCTGCAGAATGTTCCATGTGCACTTGAAAATAATGTGTGTTCTGTTGTTTTGGGGTGGAATGTCCATTTGGTACAATGTATCATTCTAAGACAATGTTTTCTTATTGATTTTCTGCCTGGATGATTTATCTATGGATGTAAGTGGGGTGTTAAAGTCCCCTTCTATTATTGTATTTGTCCATTAATATATGATTCATGTGTTTAGGTGCTCAAGTGTTGGGTGCATAAATATTTATAATTATTAATTCCTCTTGTTGGATTGATCACTTTGTTATTATGTAATATCCTTGTTTGTCTCCTGTTACTATCTTTGTTTTAAAGTCTATTTTGTCTGATATAAGTATTGCTATCTGGCCATTTTTTTTTTTTTTCGCTTCCATTTATAGCATCAATGTTTTTCTATCCCTTCACTTTCAGTATGTATGTGTGTTTAGATTTGAGGTGAGTCTCTTGTTGGCAGCATATAGATGATTCTTGGTATTTTTATTTATTCTGCCACCCTGTGTCTTTGGATTAGAGCACTTGGGCCATTTAGATTTACAGCAATTATTGATGGGTATGTACCATTTTAAAATTTGTTTTATGGTTGTTTTTGTTGTTCTTTTTTGTTCCTTTCTTTTTATCTTGCTCTCTTTGTGATTGATGAGTTTCTATAGTGTTATGTTTGGATTTCCTTTTCTTTATTTTTTGTGTATCTATCATAGGTTTTGGGTTTGTGGTTACCACAAGGTTCATCTATAACATCCTAAGTAAATAGCAGTCTATATTAATTTGATGGTCATTTAAGTTCAAACACATTCTAAAAAAGAAAAAAAAAGCACATTTTTTTTCTTTTTCCTCTTCTCTTCCCTTTTTACTCCCTTCTCCACATTTTATGTATATGTTGCCACATTTTACATCTTTTTATTCATAATTTTCTTATGTCTAATTATGGACATTTCTTTTCCTTTGACATTTTTCATAAGGCTGATATAGTGGTGATAAAGTCCTTTATCTTTTGTCTGTTTGGGATACTCCTTATCTCACTTCAAATCTGAATGATATTCTTGCTGAGTGGAGTCTTGTTGGTTGTAGGTTTTTCCATTCAGCACTTTGAATAGATCATGTCACTTTCTTCTGGCATGCAAAGTTTCTGCTGAAAAATCAATTCACAGCCTTATAGGTTTCCCTTGTAGGTAACTTTTTGTTTCTCTTGCTGATTAATGATTCTCTATCTTTACCTTTGACATTTTAGTTATTATTTGCTGTGGTGTGGACCTCCTTGAATTCATCTTCTTTGGAACTCTCTATGCTTCAAGGACTTGGATGTCTTTTTTTCTTCCCTAGATTAGATTTTTGTTCTTATTTCTTCAAATACATTTGCTATACTTTTCTTTTGCTCTTATAATGCAAGTGTTTGTTCATTTAATGTTATACAAGAGATCACTAAACCATCCTCATTTTTTTAATCCTTTTTTCTTTTTGCTGTTCATCTTGTGTGCTTCTCATTACCCTGTCTTCTAGATTGTTGATATATTATTCTGCATCCTCTAGTCCACTACTGATTCCCTCTTCTATTTTTTTTAACTTTAATTATTGAATTCTTCAACTCTGATTGATTCTTTTTAATATTTTCTGCCTCTTTATGAAAGTCTCACTGGGATCTTCCACTCTTTTTTCCAGCCTGGTGAGTATCTTTATGATCATTACTTTAATTTCTTTACCAGGCATATTGCTTATCTCTGTGTTATTTGGTTATTCTTCTGAGTTCTTTTTTCTTGTTCTTTATTTTGGAACATATTCTGTCTCCCAATTTTGCTTGAATTTCTGTGTGTGTTTCTATGATTAGGTGGAATGGTGACTTCTCTTAAACTTGAAGGAGTGGTCTTGTGTTAGTATCCCCTAAGTAGACTGTGTGCCTGGTGACTTTTGCTGGCTGCCTGGAACTATGGCTGTATATTCTAGCTACTCTCTTAAAATGCTGCTTTTACATAAAGAAGAAAATAATAAATAATAATAGAAAAAAGAAAATAAGAGAAGAAAAAAGTTAAAAAGGGAAGATAAAGGAAAACATAAAAGAACAATACCAAAGAGAACAAAAATTAAACCAAAACTAGATCAATTAGAAAAATAAAATTTTGGGGCGCCTGGGTGGCTCAGATGGTTAAGCGTCTGCCTTCAGCTCAGGTCATGATCCCAGGGTCCTGGGATCGAGCCCCACATCAGGCTCCTGGCTCAGCCGGGAGTCTGCCTCTCCCTCTCTCTCTGCCTCTCCCACTGCTCATGCTCTCTCTCTCTCTGTATCGCTGTGTCTCAAATGAATAAATAAAATCTTTTTAAAAAAAAAAAGAAAAAGAAAAAGAAAATTTTAATTAAAAAAACAATAACAAAATTCATAAAAAACCCACTGCTTTTTTTTTTAAATGATTTTTTTAAAGGTTTTATTTATTTATTTGAGAGAGAGAGAATGAGAGAGAGCACATGAGACGGGGGAGGGTCAGAGGGAGAAGCACACTCCCTGCCGAGCAGGGAGCCCGATGTGGGACTCGATCCAGGGACTCCAGGATCATGACCTGAGCCGAAGGCAGTTGCTTAACCAACTGAGCCACCCGGGCGCCCGACCCACTGCTTTTTTTCTGTGCACTAGCACTTTAGAGGTTGGTGTGGGCTTGAGGACCCTTGGCTCCCTAAGGTTGCAAACTCACTATGAACCAGACCCCATTCCAGCCTGGTCCTTTTTTTTTTTATGTTATGTTAATCACCATACATTACATCATTAGTTTTTGATGTAGTGTTCCATGATTCATTGTTTGTGTATAACACCCAGTGCTCCATTCAATACATGCCCTCTTTAATACCCATCACCAGGCTAACCCATCCCCTCAGCCCCCTCCCCTCTAGAACTCTGTTTGTTTCTCAGACTCCATAGTCTCTCATGGTTCATCTCCCCCTCTTATTGCCCCCCCTTCATTTTTCCCTTCCTGCTATCTTCTTCTTTTTTTTTTTAACATATAATATATTATTTGTTTCAGAGGTACAGGTCTGTGATTCAACAGTCTTACACAATTCACAGCGCTCACCATAGCACAAACCCTCCCCAATGTCTATCACC
>NW_027790559.1:0-286 GCF_054177405.1 Leptonychotes weddellii | reverse complement strand
GCTGATGGAGGCCCCCTCCCCACCGCTGTCTATCTTCCCGTATATCGCCTCGGATTCACTTCTCTGCATGTCCTACTTTCCAGAAAGTGGTCGCTTTTCTGTTCAGAGAGTTGCTGCCATTCTTTTCTTTGATCTCCTGTTGAGTTTGTAGGTGTTCAGTATCGTTTGATACCTATCTAGCTGAATTCCTGGGACCAGATGAAATTTAGGTCTCTTACTCCTCCACCATCTTGCTCCTCCCCCTCAAATCATTTGTTTCTGATCTGACCCATGCTGGATTTGACTT
>NW_027790558.1:0-286 GCF_054177405.1 Leptonychotes weddellii | reverse complement strand
CTGTCGTTTTATTTTTAAAACATTTTCTAAAATTTTTTCCTGCTTTATTGAGTTATAGCTGACATAAAACAATGTATATTTTTTTTCTTTTTTTTTTAAACAATCAAGACGGGGTTAAGAAACAAGTCACTGGCATGGAAATTCACTCCAATAATATTTGAAGTTACCCTAAAAATCTAAGGTTTTCGATATCTGATGAGGCCTTTTTTTGAAGAAAAAAAAAATCTCCAAACAGCAGACAACTTTAAATGCTGGTGGGGGGGAAACATTAAATCACCATAATTGG
>NW_027790557.1:0-286 GCF_054177405.1 Leptonychotes weddellii | reverse complement strand
TATACACTCATAAGAATGGCTTTATGAGCCCTTAATTGCTGCAGTAAAGGCTCGAGAAGACTTGATATTCTAACTCCAAATGCAGTCAGTGCTGCAGGATATCGTGTGGGCGGAATTGGGGAAAAAACACTAAGACGGCACGGAGGTTATAGTCCCCAGGAAGGTACTCACCACCTTTGCCACCCACACTGGTGGCCTTGTTCTTCCCTCCCTTGACACCCCCACCTGTCTTTCTGTGCTTTTCCTCCTCTCCCCTCATGATGGAGGATTCGAGCAATATTGATTG
>NW_027790556.1:0-286 GCF_054177405.1 Leptonychotes weddellii | reverse complement strand
CTGACCTTGCAGGCTGCTTCCCTGCTGGCCCTGCCCGCCCTGTCGCCTCTCCTGTTTTAGGGGACCGCGAGCAGAATACGAACCTCTTCCTTCAGGGCAATCGTTTTCCTGCCTGTGTTCTCTCTCTTTCTGCCCAAAACAATGGCAGGCCATGTAGGTCGGACAAGGGGCCTGCAGGCATGGGGATCCCCACACAGAGTCGAGGACACACACCCTGGATGGCTGGGCTCACAGACGGGACCCAACGGAGGCGGGCACCTCCTAGAAAGTGGGGTCCCCCTAAACT
>NW_027790555.1:0-286 GCF_054177405.1 Leptonychotes weddellii | reverse complement strand
TCCTGGTCCCAGTCAGTCATTGGCTTGCCCGTGGTTACTATGTGTCATCTCAGATGAACATCTCAAGCCAAATTCAGGTTCACAAACCTCCTCCCTGTGTTACAGAGATGGGGAGTCCCCGAAATCGAAAATCTCAGAGTTCTCTTTGCATCTTTTTTTGCCTCTTTATGTTTCTCCTGTCATTTCCTTTTTTTTTTTTCCCCCTCCTTCCGCATTCCTCTTGCCTCTCCTCTCTCGTTTATCTTTTTTGGTTTCCTAACCTCTGTGGCTTTTAAGCAAGCTTTGC
>NW_027790554.1:0-286 GCF_054177405.1 Leptonychotes weddellii | reverse complement strand
ATCCAAATGGCCAACAGACACATGAAAAAGTGCTCAACATCGCTCGGCATCAGGGAAATCCAAATCAAAACCTCAATGAGATACCACCTCACACCAGTCAGAATGGCTAAAATTAACAAGTCAGGAAACGACAGATGTTGGCGAGGATGCAGAGAAAGGGGAACCCTCCTACACTGTTGGTGGGAATGCAAGCTGGTGCGGCCACTCTGGAAAACAGTATGGAGGTTCCTCAAAAAGTTGAAAATAGAGCTACCATATGACCCAGTAATTGCCCTATTGGGTATTT
>NW_027790553.1:0-286 GCF_054177405.1 Leptonychotes weddellii | reverse complement strand
GGGCCAAGGACTGAGTTCTCTACTTAGAGTTAGCTGGTCAACCTTCAACTTTCATCACATTCTAATCAATGAACCAAGTGAGAGACAGTTGTGAACAACTTCTCTCTGTACTATGCCACTTGCTGGAGTGTGGTTTGTGCATCCCAAAGTGGAATTAAAAAAATCATCTCGGGCGCCTGGGTGGCTCAGTTGGTTAAGCGTCTGCCTTCAGCTCAGGTCATGATCTCGGGGTCCTGGGATCGAGTCCTGCATTGGGCTCCCTGCTCAGTGGGGAGCCTGCTTCTCC
>NW_027790552.1:0-286 GCF_054177405.1 Leptonychotes weddellii | reverse complement strand
GCGGGGAGTCTGCTTCTCCCTCTGACCCTCCCCCCTCTCATGTGCTTTCTCTCATTCTCTCTCTGTCAAATAAATAAATAAAATCTTAAAAAAAAAAAAATTAGTTCCACCTTTTACCTCAGCATATCAGATACAGAAAAGAGCGACTTTGGTGGAAAATGAGAAATAGTAAAGAAAACGAAGGGGTCAGTGTTCGCCTTTGTGCACCCCTTTTGGTGCCGGGGTTCTGGGAGCAGTGTGGGGTGGCTCTCGGGCAGCCCCAAAGACGGATCTTGGTTCCGCTCTC
>NW_027790551.1:0-286 GCF_054177405.1 Leptonychotes weddellii | reverse complement strand
TTGACTCCCTTTCTTGAGCAGGAAAGACAGCGGGGGGAAATTTGTTCTCAAAGTTCAGTCTTTTTTCCTTCAGAGCTCAAAAGTCACCGATGCAGTGACCGATACGGTGAACTTGGAGCAGACAAAGCTTAACCTCAGAGATCTTTCTACAGAGCCTACTGTGCACTAGGCCACGTGGGGCTTTCCACCATGTCCCCTCCTCCCCTCCCGCCCCCCGTGGCTCTATGGGACGGAGGGGGTGCCCACCTGCTGACGGAAGACCGGGGCTCAGTGACTCGCCCCAGGT
>NW_027790550.1:0-286 GCF_054177405.1 Leptonychotes weddellii | reverse complement strand
TTGGGAAGAGCACGCAACTCTTGATCTCGGGGTCATGGGTTCGAGCTCCACGTTGGGCATAGAGATTACTTAAAAAAAAAAAAAAATGAATGAATGAATAAACTTTAAAGTAAATACATAAGTAAATAAAACATGAGATTTACTTTCCATCCATCTGATTGGCCAAGACTAAATGGTTATTACCCAGGGCCGGCAAAGGTGTAGGAAGAGGGACGGTGTTGGGCGCCCTGCTGGTGTGTGAATGACTGAAACCCACGTGTATCGAATGCCTTACCTGTGTGGAGTT
>NW_027790549.1:0-3285 GCF_054177405.1 Leptonychotes weddellii | reverse complement strand
GTATTCAAGTCAGAAGTCAAGTGTGGAAGGCACATATGTAATTCCTTCCAAGGACCTGCTTGCTGCCCAGCTGCAGAAAGCCAGTCATTCAAAATTATGCTTGACTGGGAGCAGCCCACATCCAGTGACTGAGCAAGGTGAGTTATAAAGGCCCAGCTATGTCATCCACTCAAAGGACACTAAAATGGACAAGGTTTCAGAAGTCTCCAGCCAGGTTGATCAAAGTCTGTTGGGCCTGTGTTTCAGTTTGGTTTCTTTCTGCTTGGTCCTGCTTCCTCCCCTCCCTCTCACAGGTGTTGATACCTAGTAAATATCTTGCATCCCAAATTCCATTTCAGTGTCTCCTAGAGAAATCAACCCATGACAGCAAGGAGGATGGGTGCTGCAATCCCCATAAATCAGCCTCCTATGCACAGAGCAAGATAGAGAATAGCTCCAGAGAGGTAAATACAGAATAACCAATAAACAATAAACTTCCACTTACTCCTAGTCCTGTGATTTCAACTGTTCTATCCCTTCCCTTAAAGTGTAAAGTGAACCCAGTGCCCTTTGATCTGAGGGAACCTAGGCAGTTTGAGGACATGTGCAGGAACTAAGGAGCTGTATAATAAGGCATGCATACCCTTACATCCCATCCCTATCATATACATACACCGTGTGTGTGAGAATCTGTACACCTTGTCACCATGTCTCCAGTGGCATGCATGCATGTCAGCCCTGTGTGCAACTCCCCACTGTGTGCTGTCGAGGAAAGCCCCACAATGATGCTAAATGATGCAGCTCTAAGTGAGGTGATTAAACAGTTCAGTGACAGCATCTCCCAAGGAGAGGAAGAGGCTTCTTGGGACATGCCTGAGTGCGTTGGAATGGGGTTCTAGTGAAGGTAGTTAGCTTGATAGCTCACAGAGGTGGTGAATGCCCCTTGTCCTGGGATTGGCGCATGCTGTGCTCAGACCTGAGGGGCAGTAAGGAGACCCTGAGATGGAGAGCTGTTAGACTGAAGCAAGCTTAAGGCGGAGTCTGTTCTCACCACCATGTCATTTGTTCTCAGCCCCTCTGGTTTCTTTGAGTAATTCTGCATTTCATCCAGATTTTTTTTTTTTTTTGCATTTAAATAGTTGTTTTTGTTTTTGTTCTTGATTCTACTCTGAATCCTGTCTCCATCACAGGAGAGCTCCTTTAAGGATGGGACTATATCTCCTTTACATCAACTTTCTCCATGTTGCAGGGAGATGCTGAGACAGACTTTGGGGTACCAGGTATTGATTAGGGATCAACACCTATGAAAGGAAGAGAGAGGAAGCAGAATGGGGCAGAGAAAGAACTGAGATTCAGACTCTGACAAAGCCTGGAGCAACCCTACAGAGAGCTCTGCAACCACTGGAGCCCATCAGTATTGGGCTAAAATGACCAGGCCTTTATATCTACACTCCTGTTACTGGGCACAAACAAAAGACAGGGCATCAGGTTCCTTCTTGATGGACATCCCAGTGGTGCATTTCCATGTCTGACATTTCCCTAGATGAGGCTCTTTCTTGCCAATTCTGTGTTGACTCCAGGCAATGGAGGGGAAGGATAACAACTCCTGAGTCCCTGAGAAGGAAGTAGGTGGGGCCCCATAAGGAATCATGGTAGTTCCTATTAGACATGGGTTTCATGTGGTCTGGGTCTATATGCAACTTGAGCTGGTCTTGAAAGGCTGGGCTAGAACCAGACTCACAGCTGCCTCTGGCACCTCCATCTCCTTCCCTAAGCAGCCAGATTCAAACTGAGACAACTGGACAGAGGCTCATGGGAATCCTCCTTGGACAGAGCTAGTGATTACAGAAAAGTAAATGTATTAAGGAACTAAATAATTAGATAAACACCAGTAATTAATTCAGAGTTAGCAAAGCTGCAGTATTTCCTTGAGGGGAGAATGCTTTTCCTCTCTTGGATACTTTTTCCACTTGGTGATCACCTAGAATTATAGTTCTACTGTTCTGGAGCTGGAGTAACTGAAGTGCCTTGTCTGACCTTCATCCACAAGCCATCTTCTAGCCCTCCATGGATTCCTACTTTTGAGTGTCAAGAGCAGGAGAACCATTTTAGGCCAGCTGTCTGGTCCAAAAGCTGGGGAATGGCTCTAGAGCAGTTGTAGTCCCCTGAGGATTCCCATAAACCTACTCTTTTTCCACCTTTGGGTAATTGATTGAAGGCTGTGCTGTGGCAGGGCTAGACCCCAGGGCCCATTTACCTCTGTTCCCTACCTGACCCCAATTGTAGCCATTTGACTGCCTGTCACTTGTCTTCCTGAGATGCTGTCTGGACAGGTGAGGCCTGCCTTGCCTTCTGCCCAGTTCTAGTTGGAAAGGCAACTGGAGGAGTGCCTGTGTGACACCCCTCAGTACTGAGCTACGCCCATTCCCACAGGCACTGGGGCCAAACTTCACCAACTCTCATGATCCTACTTGGCTGGGGATATCCAGCCTCTGACCCCAAGAACCACTCTTTCCAAAGACCTGAATCTGGCTGTACCATATGCTACCTCTCAGGGTATGTCCCACTGTCAGGGGCTCTTTGTATGACCTAAAATACTGCTTATCAGAATAGGGTTGGTGAAACAGTTGCTGGCAAACACTAAAGCTTACCTCTTTCACTCTAGGCACCTGTCAGTAGAAAAGCAACCAATTCCCAAAACCTGCCTCCTGCAACCTATATCAGAGAAGGGAGCTGCCTGTCAGGTGGTGCTGCTGATTCTGAGGCTAATAGAGCTCTGCAGTGTCTCACCTCTCTGGATCTGTGCCACTGGGGTCCCAACAGGAAACAGGCAGCTAACTCAAATTTGGATCATTCAATGAGTTCTTATTTCCAAAAGAACTCCTCAAAAGCTGTTAGTGAAGTATTGGGGAACCACAGAAGTAGTCTATTACAAGCAGCAAGCTTGTCCTCCTCATCTTGGGGCCCAGGGTGATAAGGAGGGGAGATTACCAGAACTCAGGGAAAAACTCCTGAAGAGAAGATAACCTTGAGAGTAGCAGTACCCTTTGGTAGAGGTAACAACCAGCTGGAGGTGACCTCCTAGCAGGAATAAATCCTGTCCTCCCTTTGTTCCCCTCCCCTATGCTGGTATCCTGCCTGTCCTCCCCATGGACTGAACTCAACCAGGGACGAGAGGGCATTAGCAGAACCTGTCCATCCAGCTCAACCTCCCAGGGCAGAAAGGGTAGGGAATGGTAGAAAGGAGCAAGTGGAACCCATCTGGTAGAGTTGTCCTAATTTCCTTTTCATTTAGTAAGTATATGC
>NW_027790548.1:0-286 GCF_054177405.1 Leptonychotes weddellii | reverse complement strand
TTCTCAGTCCCGTCCAGCTCGATCATAAATTTGTCAACTTTTTCTTGATCCACGACGCTTAGTTTCTGGAAGGAGAGGTTGGGGGCGGGGGGGGGGGGGAGAGCAGAGGTCACATTTCTCAGGAGTCAGGGCATGTGCGGGAGGAAGTGCAGGTATTTGGGGGAGACAGGCTGGCGGGCCAAGCAAGGCCTCTCCCAGGCGAGAGCTGCTGGGGGTGAGGTGACAAGGACATGGGGGCAAGGAGCAGGCTCCCTCTTGCCTTTTCCAGCAGAGCGGGGCCTAGGGT
>NW_027790547.1:0-286 GCF_054177405.1 Leptonychotes weddellii | reverse complement strand
TTCATTATTATTTCAAACGTTTCAGTTATTTATTTTATTTATTATAGTGATCTGTGATTACAACTTGCTGAAAACTCAGATGATGGTTAGCCTTTTTTAGCAATAAAGTATTTTTTAATAATGACCATTATGATGGTTTTTAGACATAATGTCATTGCACACTTAATAGACTATAGTATAAATATAACTTTTTTTTTTTAAGGAAATTTTTTTTTATTCTTATGTTAATCCCCATACATTACATCATTAGTTCTAGATGAAGTGTTCCATGATTCATTGTTCGTGC
>NW_027790546.1:0-286 GCF_054177405.1 Leptonychotes weddellii | reverse complement strand
TTTTTTTTTTTTTAAAGATTTTATTTATTCATTTATTTGAGAGAGTGAGAGAGAGAGCACATGAGAGGCGGGAAGGTCAGAGGGAGAAGCAGACTCCCTGCCGAGCAGGGAGCCCGATGCGGGACTCGATCCCGGGACTCCAGGATCATGACCTGAGCCGAAGGCAGTCGCTTAACCAACTGAGCCACCCAGGCGCCCCGAAGGGCAGGTAGTTCTTAACTAAGCATGGAGTGGATGGGAGGGCACTCCAGGCAGAAGGAGCAGATAGCAAGGACATGGCAGACTC
>NW_027790545.1:0-286 GCF_054177405.1 Leptonychotes weddellii | reverse complement strand
TACAGAGATATTTTCACAACATCTTGCGCACAGCTGCTGTGCGGGAACAGAGCTGGAGTCCGTCCGTGGGTGGGGGCCTCCCGTGGCGGGGGGGGCGGTGCCCAGCGGGAGGTCCACTGGGAACGGGGATCTTGCCCGCAGGAGGCCAAGGCTCCCGGACCCACTGGCTGCACAGACCACATGCACGTGCACACCACGTCTGGCCCCCCGCTGGCTGGATCGGGCAGCCCGCCGCGGGCCAGGTGCCCACACAGAGCAGGCACCGCACTGAGTGTGGGTGAGGACT
>NW_027790544.1:0-286 GCF_054177405.1 Leptonychotes weddellii | reverse complement strand
CTGTTTGCGGAGCTTAAGAGGTGACTCGACTGTCCTTGCTGCCCGGATCCCTCCACAGTTTCTTCTAAGCACTTGCTGTTCCTGCCATCTCTGAACACTTAAAGGTCTCCTGTTTCTGGGCAGTAAGCATTGTCCTGCTTAGAAGCCAGAAACTTCCAGGTGCTTCACCCACAAACAGTGAAATGCAGGGAGAGGTTCAGAGAATCCAGGAACCAAATTCAATATATAAGGCAAAGGGGAGGGGAGGTGTTCTGATTGTGTGTGTCTGTGTGAGAGAGAGAGAGAG
>NW_027790543.1:0-286 GCF_054177405.1 Leptonychotes weddellii | reverse complement strand
AGATTTCCACAACTATCATGATTAATAATGCTATAATGGTAAAGACTGAATCAAGAATGCCAACTTCTTAATCAATTTTTAGATAACTTTTTTTTTTTTTTAATTTATTTGCGAGAGAGAGAATGAGAGACAGAGAGCATGAGAGGGAGGAGGGTCAGAGGGAGAAGCAGACTCCCTGCCGAGCAGGGAGCCCGATGCGGGACTCGATCCCGGGACTCCAGGATCATGACCTGAGCCGAAGGCAGTCGCTTAACCAACTGAGCCACCCAGGCACCCTCTCTTTGGT
>NW_027790542.1:0-286 GCF_054177405.1 Leptonychotes weddellii | reverse complement strand
TTCCCACTGAGCAAGGATCATGACCTGAGTCGAAATCAAGATTCGGAGGCTTAACTGACTGAGCCACCCAGGCACCCTGGGGAGGATTTTTTTTTTTTAATGGAAGTAAAGATGAGAGTCTTTATCAAATTTTATAACAACACTAAAGAAAACAAAATAAAGTAGAACTCAGATATTTGTGTACGTGCATGTGTATGTATGTGCAAGGCTGTGTGAGGGGAAATGTAGGAAGGGGGTGAAGAAGAATCAAATATGTCAATAAAAAAAAAAAATGAAATGCAAGCCA
>NW_027790541.1:0-286 GCF_054177405.1 Leptonychotes weddellii | reverse complement strand
TATAAAGATTTTATTTATTTATTTGACAGAGAGAGACACAGCGAGAAAAGGAACACAAGCAGGGGGAGTGGGAGAAGGAGAAGCAGGTTTCCCGCCTAGCAGGGACTCCGATGCGGGGCTCGACCCCAGGACCTGGAATCATGACCTGAGCCGAAGGCAGACCCTTAACGACTGAGCCACCCAGGCACCCCACATCCGGTTTTTTTAAAGATTTTATTTATTTGACAGAGAGCAAGAGAGCACAAGCAGGGGGAGCAACAGAGGGATAGGGAGAAACAGACTCCCC
>NW_027790540.1:0-286 GCF_054177405.1 Leptonychotes weddellii | reverse complement strand
TAAGTAGTCACTTTCATGATCAAATAAGCATTTTAGAAATTATGGTTATATGAGAGAAAATGTATACATAATTTGCTAATCATTCTGTGTAGCATCATTTACATAGTGTTGACCTCTCATTTCCTCATTCCTACCCTGCAGGAACCTTCTGCTTCCCGCAAAGAGGTTCTTCCAAACCTCCCTTGAACACCTCAAATGCTCTCTCCTCTGTTTTTCCTCTCACAATGTGCCCATTGTCTGGGATGCCTCCCCTTCTCATCCTCACCTCAGTCTTCAAGATCTAACT
>NW_027790539.1:0-286 GCF_054177405.1 Leptonychotes weddellii | reverse complement strand
CCCACCCGCCCGTCAGGGGCCGAGAGCCCATGACATCACAACATCAGCAACTGTGGGTGCTGAGGGCATCCGCTCGGCCCCGCTGGACCGCACACACCGCTCCCATCTTCCCGAGAGGAGACCGGGCCAGGTGGCACCGACTGGTCCACCCCAGTCCACGCCAGCAGTCGGAGCAAGAGTAGAACCCGGGCTGGGCGACGTCCCGGCCGCTTCCTCCCTCCTCATCATCATCATCCGGGAAGTTTCTGCTCACAAGTGCTTTCTTTCTTGTTGGTCGCCACATTTT
>NW_027790538.1:0-3286 GCF_054177405.1 Leptonychotes weddellii | reverse complement strand
AGCCTGGTGATGGGTATTAAAGAGGGCACATACTGAATGGAGCACTGGGTGTTATACGCAAACAATGAATCATGGAACACTACATCAAAAACTAATGATGTAATGTATGGTGATTAACATAACAGTAAAAAATTTTAAAAAAACACAGAAGAGTCAGGAGATTCAATGGGCTGTCTTGAGAGGAAGGGAGGGAGTGCTGAGTCATTGAGAGTTTCAAATGGGGCTCCATGAATAATTTTTAAGCATGAAATCTAAAAGGTTTGTGCAAGAATGGTTGTTGGACTTGGCGATTTTTAAGATTCTATGGTAGTTGTCAAAAGAAATAAGTGCCTACAGATACAAAGCAGCTTTAAAAATATCTCATTTTATTATATTATGCCTAGAGTACAAAATGTCCAGCTGTAGCAGAAGTTGTCAGCATCCCACCGATACCCCCTTGAGTCTTATTTCAGTGCATACTGGGCTAACTTCCATCCGCACCTCTTTACCTGAGGTCTTTCACTGGCCTCCAGAGCCAGTGCTTGCGTCCATAGCAGACCAGACATGCAGGGAATTAACTACCCACTGTCCCCCAGCAATCCTTGATCAATGATCAGCAGGAGGTGGTGTATACATAACTCAGCTCCCTTGCCCCTGAGGTGGGATAACACTAGGGGGCATGTTTTACACTCTTGGAGTTCCCAGGTGGAATAAATCTCCAGTTTCTCGCAACAATAATTATATTGACTGTCTTTCCTTCCCTTTCTCCCTTCACCACTCCCCTACTCATACTTCCTAGGTAGGGCTCATTTCACAGATGAATTACTTATACTCAAAGCCTTGTCTTAGGGTCTGCCTCTGGAGGAACACAAACGAAGACTCCAATTATTGCCAACTAAGCAGAAAATAATTACCTAATAAATCAAAGTTTGATGAAATCAGGATTAAAAAAGCATCTATGTAAAAATATTTTTTAAAACTTGGCATTTTGACAGCACTTGCAGGCTGGAACGGTATCGATAGGCACAGCTAAATTAGAGGGTCTAACTGCCCTTGGCTTCCAGATCACTGGCTATTGAACATTGCTGCTCATTGATCTCAGCTGCACCCACCTCTCTGGGCCTACTTTCTGCCACCCGTCCTTCGCTCTTGGTGTTTCAGGCACTATTTATAATTCCCCCAACACACCTCCCTGTTTCATACCTCTACATCTTTGACTTTTCTATTTGCTACTGTCCTAGAAATTTCTATTCATCCTTTAAAAACATATTAAACCTGTCCCTTCTTCCAGAAATCCTCTTGCCTCATTCCCCTACATCAATGGAGTCATTCGCCACTCTGATTATTTCTATATTCTAGTATAGAATGCTACAGTTATCAATGAACTGAATATTTAAGATTGAAAATGACTTAAACTGGAGGGCATAGAAATCTACCCTGGCTTTCTCTTGCACTCACTGCCAGGGAACATGGTTTATAATGTTCAGGATAATTTTTAATGATACTTCATTTGTATATTATCTTTCCTTTGTTCCTTTTTTCTACAGCTAGTGAAGTTGGAATGTAATCACTAACCAAGTGTGCAGAACTTAAATCAGGAGAGAGCACCTTGAAAGTGACAAAATATTATTTAGTAACTTCACACAATCTTTATAATAAAAGTAAAATGTTTATGCTATCACCGTAATTGAGAAGAGCAGGATACAAAATTTTGTGTGTAGCATAAATTCAAAAATTGTGAGTCTGAAAAACGCAGAAGGAAATCCATTTAATAATAATGCAGTGAATCCCAGGTATGAGACTCTGGTGATTATTTTTCTGCTTCTACTTTTTGTGTTTTCTAAGTTTTCAATAACGAGCAGGTTGAAGAAAATAACAATGACACCTTTTTCACCTGTAAGGAATGCTTTCCAACAGATCAATCACCATGGAAGAAATGTTATAAGTTATTAAAGAATTATCTACAAACCATGTCAAGAGGCCAGAAGGCTTTATGGGTAAATTCCTTCAAATGCTGCAGGAACTACATCACATCATTCTGCTGCCACCTAATTTGTTCCAGAGCATAGGAAAAGCTGAAAAGCTACAGTTTTATTTTTTAATGAAGGAAGCATGACCCCAAAACACAAACTTGATGAATACACACACACACACACACACACACACACACCCTACCTATAGATTGATGACACTAATCAACATAGGCAGAAAATATTAAATAAAATACTACTCAATCAAATTCAACAGCATCTACAAGAATTGTGCTCTACAATTAGAAAACTACCCTAGGAATGAAAGAGTGATTTAATATTAGAAAAACTATCACTGTAATGAATAACAGCAATAGGGCAAAGGAGAAAAACCAACTCAGTGGGTACTGAACAAGGAGTAGGTAAAATTTTAAAAGTATATTTCATAAAACAGGGGAAAAAAAGATCCTTAATATGATCATTGATCATTACACCTAGCTATATAAAATGTTGGTTATGAGTAATGTGCTCTGAAATCATTCTGACTTGGGTTTAAATTCTGGCTATACCATTTTCTGCTGTGAGACTTTCAGTAAATTATTTAATCTTTCTGCCTCAGTTCTGTCTGTAAAATGGGCACAATAATTTCTTTCCTCATAGGGTTGGTGTGAGCATAATTAAAGTGGTACATGTTAAGTGCATAGTATAGTACTTGGAACTTAGTAATATTCAGTAAGTATTATAATAACATCTGTATACCAAATTCCATGATGATGATAATGAATCATAGTAGTGATGGTAGTAAAACTGATGTACTTCCAAATTTACTTGTGGAGATTCTTCTCCCCTACACCTCAAATGCACATGCCTGGGGGCCTTCTCCCAGGTGATTCTAACATACACCAAATGTTAAAATCTCTAAATGAGAGACACTCCTTGTAAAATTAGAAATAACAGAAGAATATAAAATATCACCAAATTGTTGACTATGGTTCTGAAAGTTCTAGGTAATGCAACAGTCATGAATCAGAAGTGAGAGGTGTAACTATAGATAAGCGAGATAAATTTGTTATTTTCAGATGACCTTTCATTAAACATAGAAAATTTAGGACAATCAAAACATTCCCCCAGGACCAGCCCTCTTAGAATCAGGAAGAGGGTTCAGGATAGTGGTCAGACATAAGATGGATATAGAAAAATAAACTTTTCAGCACTATCTATTTAGACTATATGGTAGGAAAAATTCCATACATAATAATGCTAAACATATAAAGCACCTAGAAACAATCTTATGAGAAGTGTGATCTACATGAAGAAAAGTCATATACTTTTTTTTT
>NW_027790537.1:0-286 GCF_054177405.1 Leptonychotes weddellii | reverse complement strand
TGCTCTGTCTCTCTCATTCTCTCTCTCTCAAATAAATAAATAAAATCTTTAAAAAAAAAAATTACATTCGAAAGTATTAAAATTCATTTTTTTTTTTTTTAGAATAACCAAGCCAAAGGTACTAAAGTAAGTAGGACTTGAAGTAGAAAAAGGAAGATGCCTATCATAACCAGCCAATAACAGTTATTTCACCAGTCTCTTCCTTTGGAATGGGTTGGACGAGAAGGAAATGAAGGGAGTAGAGCAAATAAAGGAATAGGAAGATTTGCTAGAGCGACCCTACGAC